>NW_016107685.1:449048-467042 GCF_001604975.1 Cebus imitator
ATTTCATATCCAGCCAAACTAAGTTTCATAAGCAAAGGAAAAATAAAATCCTTTACAAACAAGCAATTACTCAGAGATTTCATCACCACCAGGCCTGCTTTACAAGAGCTCCTGAAAGAAGCACTAAACATAGAAAGGAACAACCAGTACCAGCCACTCCAAAAATGTACCAAATGGTACAGAGCATCAACACAATGAAGAAACTGTATCAACTAACAGGCAAAACAACCAGCTAGCATCAAAATGGCAGGATCAAATGCACACATAACAATATTAACCTTAAATGTATATGGGCTAAATGCCCCAATAAAAAGACACAGACTGACAAATTGGATAATAAGCCAAAACCCATCAGTGTGCTGTATCCAGGAAACCCATCTCACATGCAAGGATACACATAGGCTCAAAATAAAGGGATGGAGGAAGATTTACCAAGCAAATGGAGAGCAAAACAACAGCAGGAGGTGCAATCCTAGTCTCTGATAAAACAGACTTTAAACCAACAAAAATAAAAAGATACAAAGAAGGACATTACATAATGGTAAAAGAATCAATGCAACAAGAAGCGCTAATGATCCTAAATATATATGCACCCAATACAGGAGCACCCAGATACATAAAGCAAGTTCTTAATGACTTACAAAGAGACTTAGACTCCCACACAATAATAGTGGGAGGCTTTAACACCCCATTGTCAATATTAGACAGATCAACAAGGCAGAAAATTAACAAGGATATCCAGGACTTGAACTCAGACCTGGACCAAGCAAACCTAATAGACATGTACAGAACTCTCCACCCCAAATCCACAGAATATACATTGTTCTCAGCACCACATCACACCTACTCTAAAAATGATCACATATTTGGAAGTAAATCACTCCTCAGCAAATGCAAAATAATGGAAATCATAAGAAACAGTCTCTCAGACCACCGTGCAATCAAGCTAGAACTCAGAATTCAGAAACTAACTCAGAACTGCACAGCTTCATGGAAACTGAACAACTGGCTCTTGAATGTTGACTGGATAAACAATGAAACGAAGGCAGAAATAAAGATGTTCTTCAAAATCAACGAGAATGAAGACACAACGTACCAGAATCTCTGAGATACATTTAAAGCAGTATCTAGAGGAAAATATATAGCAATAAATGCCCACATGAGAAGCAAGGAAAGATCTAAAATTGACACCCTATCATCAAAATTGAGAGAGCTAGAAGAACAAGATAAAAAAAAAACTCAAAACCTAGCAGAAGACAAGAAATAACTAAGATCAGAGCAGAATTGAAGGAGATAGAGAAACAAAAAACCCTTCAAAAAATTAATAAATTCAGGAGCTGGTGTTTTGAAAAGATCAACAAAATAGACCAGTAGCCAGATTAATAAAAAAGAAAAGAGAAGAATCAAATAGATGCAATAAAAAATGATAAAGGGGATATCACCACAGATTCCACAGAAATACAAACTATGATCAGAGATTACTACAAACAACTCTTTGCACACAAACCAGTAAACTTGGAAGAAATGGATAAATTCCTAGACACTTGCATCCTCCCAAGCCTAAACCAGGAAGAAGTTGTAACCCTGAATAGACCAATAACAAGGGCTGAAGTTGAGGTAGCAATTAATAGTCTACCCACCAAAAAAAGCCCAGGTCCAGATGGGTTCAGAGCTGAATTCTACCAAACATACAAAGAAGAGCTGGTACCACTCCTTCTGAAACTATTCCAAACAATCCAAAAAGATGGAATCCTTCCTAAATCATTGTATGAGACCAACATCATCCTGATACCAAAACCCTGAAGAGACTCAACAGGAAAAGAAAACTTCAGGCCAATATCCATGATGAACACAGATGCAAAAATCTTCAATAAAATACTAGTAAACCGATTGCAACAGCACATCAAAAAGCTTATCCATCACGATCAAGTAGACTTCATCCCAGGGATGCAAGGCTGGTTCAACACACTCAAGTCTATAAATGTAATTCACCACATAAACAGAATCAAAGACAAAAACCACATGATTATCTCAATAGATGCAGAGATGGCCTTCAACAAAATTCAACAGCCCTTTATGCTAAAAACTCTCAATAAACTAGGTATAGATGGAATGTATCTCAAAATAATAAAAGCTACTTACGACAAACCAACAGCCAGTATTGTACTGAATGGGCAAAAACTGGAAGCATTCCCTTTGAAATCTGGCACTAGACAAGGATGCCCTCTCTCACCACTTCTATTCAATATAATATTGGAAGTTCTAGCCAGAGCAATCAGGCAAGAAAATGAAATAAAGGGTATTCAAATAGGAAAGGAGGAAGTCAAATTGTCTCTATTTGCAGACGACATGATTGTATATTTAGAAGACCCCGTTGTCTCAGCCCAAAATCTCCTGAAACTGATAAGCAACTTCAGCAAAGTCTCAGGATACAAAATCAATGTGCAGAAATGACAAGTATTCCCATACACCAATAACAGACTTAAAGAGAGCCAAATCAAGAATGAACTGCCATTCACAATTGCTACAAAGATAATAAAACACCTGGGAATACACCTAACAACGAATGTAAAGGACCTCTTCAAGGAGAACTACAAGCCACTGCTCAACGAAATAAGAGAGGACACAAACAGATGGAGAAACATTCCATGTTCATGGTTAGGAAGAATCAATATTGAGAAAATGGTCATACTGCCAAAAGTAATTTACAGATTCAACGCTATCCTCATCAAGCTACCAATGACCTTCTTCACAGAACTGGAAAAAAACCACCTTAAACTTCATATGGAATCAAAAGGGAGCCTGCATAGCCAAGTCAATTCTAAGCAAAAAGAACAAAGCTGGAGGCATCACACTACCTGACTTCAAACTAAACTACAAGGCTACAGTAATCGAAACAGCGTAGTACTGGTACCAAAACAGAGATGTAGACCAATGGAACAGAACAGAGGCCTCAGAAGCAATGCCACACATCTACAACCATCTCATCTTTGACATACCTGACAAAAACAAGCAATGGGGAAAGGAGTCCCTGTTTAATAAATGGTATTGGGGAAAACTGGCTAGCCATGTGCAGAACACAGAAACTGGACCCCTTCTTCACACCTTACATTAAAATTAACTCCAGATGGATTAAAGACTTAAACATAATACCTAACACCATAAAAGCCCTAGAAGAAAACCTAGGCAAAACCATTCAGGACATAGGCATAGGCAAGGACTTCATGACTAAAACACCAAAAGCACTAGCGACAAAAGCCAAAATAGACAAATGGGACCTAATCAAACTCCACAGCTGATGCACAGCAAAAGAAACAATCATTAGAGTGAATCGGCAACCAACAGAATGGGGAAAAATTGTTGCAATCTACCCATCTGACAAAGGGCTAATATCCAGAATCTACAAAGAACTAAAACAGATTTACAAGAAAAAAACAAACAAACCCATTCAAAAGTGGGCGAAGGATATGAACAGACACTTTACAAAACAAGAAGACATATATGAGGTCAAAAAACATACGAAAAAATGCTTATCATCATTGGTCATTAGAGAAATGCAAATCAAAAACTACATTGAGATGCCATCTCATGCCAGTTAGAGTGGCGATCATTAAAAAATCTAGAGACAACAGATGCTGGAGAGGATGTGCAGAAATAGGAACACTTTTACACTGTTGGTGGGAGTGTAAATTAGTTCAACCATTGTGGAAGACAGTGTGGCGATTCCTCAAGGATCTAGAAACAGAAATTCCACTTGACCCAGCAATCCCATTACTGGGTATATACCCAAAGGAGTATAAATCGTTCTATAATAAGGACACATGCACACGTATGTTCATTGCAGCACTGTTTAAAATAGCAAAGACTTGGAACCAACCCAAATGCCCATTGATGATAGACTGGACAGGGAAAATGTGGCACATATATGCTGTGGAATACTATGAAGCCATCAAAAACGATGAGTTCGTGTTCTTTGTAGGGACATGGATGAACCTGGAAACCATCATTCTCAGCAAACTGACAGAAGAGAAAATCAAACAATGCATGTTGTCACTCATAGGCGGGTGTTGAACAATGAGAACACATGGACACAGGGAGGGGAACATCACACATTTGGGTCTGTGGGGGGGATCTAGTGGAGGACGGTGGGGAGTTGGGGAAGGATAACATGGGGAGAAATGCCAGATATAGGTGATGGGGAGGAAGGCAGCAAACCACATTGCCATGTATGTACCTATGCAACAATCTTGCATGTTCTTCACATGTACCCCAAAACCTTAGATGTAATAAAATATATTTTAAAAAAAGATAACTAAACACTGCATGTTCTCACTCATAAAGAGGAGCTGAACAATCAGAACACATGGACACAGGGAGGGGAACATCACACACTGGGACTTTTCCGGGGATAGGGTCTAGGGGAGGCATAGTATTAAGAGAAATACCTAATGCAGATGATGGGTTGATGGGTGTAGCAAACCACCATGGCATTTGTATACCTGTGTAACAAACCTGCACGTTCTGCACATGTATCCCAGAACTTAAAGTATATTTTTTTTAAAAAAAGAAAAAGAATATTCCTAGCAAACTAGGTGTAGAAGGCAATTTCCTTAAATTGATAAATTGGTGGACCACTGAAATTGTGAATTGTGCTTTAAACATTGGGAACAACATATGAAAGTTCATTATCCCCAACATATTAATGTTGTATCACATATATTAACAGTTACTAAAGCATATTAAAAAGGAAAAAAGAATGTAAGATCAGAAAAGGAAGAAACAACTACATTGTATTATGCCCAAATGATGTGATTGTATGCCCAGAAAATACAAAATTATCTACAAATTAGCAACTAGAATAAGCAATAGAATGTGGCAGGCTATTGGATAGGAAACCAGCTTTTAAAAAACCCTGTGTTCCTGTGTATAAACACAACAAAAAAATAAGTAAAACAATCATTTACAACAGCATGAAATATAGCAAGCACTTTGGAATAGTTAACCAGTAACAAAATACAAGACCACTCAAGAAAAAATTACTAAGCGTTATTGATAGAACTAAATAAATGAGGTATGTCTTTTTGGTGTATCAGGAGACTCACTGATAAAGTTAATGCAATGCAATTCAAGATGCCAACATATAGGTATGTTGGGGGCAGTACATGTGCCTGTAACTTGTTAAGTTTATATTTCCAATTTATTTGGAAGTGTAAAGTGGAAGAAGAGCCAAAATTCTCTTTAAGAAGATGGGAAGACTTGCTGTTGTGGGTATCAGGGTTTATTATAGAGCTATATTAATTAAGACAATGCATTGTTGGAACTGGGAATTACAAACAGGTCAATGGAAAAGAATAGAGAACCCAGGAACAGATCCATGCACCAATGAATATTTGCTTTATAACAAAGATGTCCCTGCCAAGCATAGGAGAGAAAAATTTCAATATCTTTTGCTGGAAAAAAAAATGAGTATACAGGAAAATTATAAAATTGAATTTATCTTTACCCATATTTTTAAAAAGTAGATCAGAGACTTCAAAGTTTCATAATTTGCCTTTGATATTTAAGAGATAATATAGAATTGGAATATAATATATGGGATATAATGGGTTTCTGTAACTATTGTGAAGATGTTTTTCTCTGTCTCCCATCTATATGGTTTCTCCAGACCAAAGGTCTGCGTGCAAACAAAGGATAATTGGAGAACAGGTGAAGTTCTAGCCACTGGGATGGGACAAACTGATTTCATCGTTGTAGGGGAAGAGCAGCAACAATATTTGGAAAGGAACACCTTAGAACCTGGAGGTGTGGAGACTGGGGAGAATAATTAATGCTCTCTTTTTTCTCCTAGATGCAACATTTCAGACTGGCAAAATAATTTTGTAGTGTGTGGAGTCTAAGTAGCAACTGCAGCTGACAGACCAACCCATTGCCTGGTTTGTCATGCCTATCTGCATACTATGAAAACAGAAAATCTTGTGTAGACATAGCAGGTCCTGAACTACTTTGCTGTGCCTGATGCCATCAATAGCAGCCTCCTAATGTGGAGCCTTATCATATGTATACAAACACAATCACTAGCACAACCTTGTTTCAATGTGATACAAATCTGCAAGCTTCTCTTGATGCCAGAACAGTCTTGGAATATGCCATGTATGGAAATGAGGCAGCTACAACTACCAGTGAGACTGCTCAGCTGGCTTAACAAAACTAGTGCAATAGCTACCCAAATAAAATATAATAGAAAATCCAAAATTAGAGTGACCTGTGCTCCTTTCAGTTACACGCTTGCATGTGGGGAAGAGTGGACTGCTAACTATCTCTTTACTGTGGAAGATGGTTACTTTTGGGCCATCTTTTGCCCTTTTTTTTTATTGCCGGAGACGCCAAAGAATGGCAGGTCATTTTAGACTCCCTTTTATGGGTTCTAATGCTTAAAAGACCTATTAGTCCCTCTTGGGACTTACTCAGTTGACTGAGTCAGAATTCTGTGGGAATGTTTTTGAAATCAGTACTACATGTTGGTCTCATCCTGTACCTGGAGTCTTGTTATTAGTAGCTTTGATTAAGTAGATGAGATTAATTGAACAGATTTGGTCCCAGTCTCTGTTAATCAGAGTGGCCAGTGGAGTAGCATATTCATGTGAAAATTCACCAGAAGCCAAGACTTTACTGTGTAGAAACAAGGGGTAGATATTTTTGGGAGATATTCTTCCATAGGTCTTTCTTTCTCTACATGTTTGCAAACAAAAATGCAAGGCCCTGACAACCCTACCTGAGCTGTTTTCCAGGGTTGTGTTTGTAATGAGCAACACTGAGGGACAAAGAACAGGCTTATTACTGCTTGTTGTAAAATCCCGGGTCTCTGAATCTCAGTGCTGCACATGCAGGCATCTGTCTGGGCCCTCTTTGTCAGCCCTGTGAACTTGGTTGACAAAAGGAACTGATACAAACATGCTAATGCTCATGCTTTTGCTCTGTTACAAGTAATAAAGTCCTTTGTCTCTGATAAGAGTCTTGTGGGTTTTGTTTTGGGCCAGCATCATGAAACAGTAACAAGTAGATTTATTAGGTTATAAGTAGGATAAAATTAAATCACAGACCTCACAGTTATAGCATCATCATTGTTATTATAAAAATATACAGCCAGTGGAAATATAAAAGCTGCATTTTCTTTGAAGAGTCAGGGGAGATTTCTCTGGAAGACTCTTAAATTTCTAAAGGCTGAGACATATCATTATGTCTGAGCTTCCCATATACTGAGCACAATTCTTGACCCTGAGATCAAGAATTCATGTTGAATAAGTGAAAATATACTAGCCAATCAGTTCAAAATTAAATAAAATCTAGATACAGAATTGAATATAAGAAATGTCCACAATACAGAATGTGATTTTATTAGCTTACAAGTTCCTTAAGAAAATAGTATTTTACAGATAGAAGATAATTAGTAAAATCTTAAATTTAATTAAAAAAAATCAATTCAAAGACAATTAGAATATCTTAAGGATGACAGAACATGGGAGACCCAATCTAGGTACTACTTACACAATAAGTGTTTGTCCAAGGTACTAAAGAGGACACAAAGAAACTCGAAATATGGCTTCTACACTAAAGAACATACAGTACATTGGCCTATTTATTTGAAATTTAGATTCTTATTTCTGAGAGTAACTTACCTTCTAGCCCCATTTATTTTTTTCCCTCTATCCATACACTAGATATTTTCTAGCTATACCAGCTACCAAATAGGCATCATTTTCCTAATGGAAAGCTGAACTCACCTGAGCCTCTGAATGTTACAGTTTGGATGTCGCAAAGCGTCACACAGAATTTTCACTCCATCATCCTGCAAATCGTTGTTCCCAAGGTCCAGACTCCTCAGATTTGGGTTGTTCAGAATAACAGAAGCCAGATCCAGACAACATGCATTACTGAGAACACAGCCCATTAGCCTATAAGAAATACAATAGGAAAAGTGAATCCTTCCATTGTGAGGCTTAATAAGTTTCTTCCCAGGAGATATACCCAGGTATTTGAACCTCTTTTCTGTCTCTTTTCTATCTACAATCCAGGACATACATGAAAGGTTCTAATTTATCAGTAAAACAGATGGGAATTCTTAATGAGCAGAAGAAACCAGCAGGTAAAATTGTCTTCTTCCACAAACAGCTTATCTACTTCCACAAAGAGCTTTAAAAGTCTAGGGTATAAACATTTATTTTTACCAATACTTTAAAAAACAAATATAAGCTTTCCCAAGAAACCCACAGATCTCTGTGCTTTCAGTTTTTAATATATCTTTAAGTAAAAAAAGTTTTCAGGAATCTATCTCAAAGTATTACCTCCAAAGAAGAAAGCTACATATAAAAAGATATTTATTCCAGGTCCTTTGCATGGCATTCAAGAGCACTTACAATCTGGCTGCAAGCTTTCTCTTTCCATACTTTACCCCTATGTTATTCTCTACCCATACACATGCATCTTCTCCAACTATATCATATTTGCTGTTGTTTCTCTTCTACTTTCTCTCTCCATTTCTCCTGTTTAGCATATCCCCACATAAAAGAATCTTCATCGTTTCTCAAGCCTAAAGTAACTCTGTCTCTACTGTGAAGTCCCAGCCTTAATCCCTGAGACTTTTGCTGTATCCTTACAACAGCATATGGAATATATTATCATTTGCTTTATATTTATTTCCGTTATCACCATTTTATGTTACTTGAGGACAAACGCATCACCTTAGTGACTTTTAGTTCCCTTGGCATCTAGCTCATACTGGTTGCAAACATTGGTTAAGAAAATTGACATGGTATGCATAGAGGTTTTGGAAGGTAACTAAGAAAAGTGCAGCTTTGTTTACAGCAATGGTAAGGAGAGAAAATGGGCTAGCAGAGACCTTGAGTATATAGGTCACTTAGAAATTATATCTCTTTAGTTAAATGAAGACATTGGATTTAGCAAAGTTTTCCATTAAGTAAAACTTTGTTTTCCAGTTGAATAATGATCAATGTAATTCCAGAGAATCACATAGTAACCCATATCTATATTTTCCTAAAGTAAATAAAGGTATTTATTGGAGTATAATTACCTTAATGTTTATAGGTGTCACATTAAGCTATTAAACTGATTTGGAAGTTTAGTTATTATGAGTCAGTCCAGTCAAGACAAATACTTCTGGGTCTACCAAAGAGCTCGACCTTATAGATCTAAAAAACTATTCTGAGGTTAGACCCTTAATGACTCACAAAAGTTACTGGTCACATGGGAGGCCCTGGTAGGAAAATAAGCTGAGATTGCTAAGTGATGACTCTGTCTTGATTCACTCCAGCCAAAATATTTATGCAATGAAATACTAAATACCATACAGTCATTAAAAATAATCAAGAAGATAATTCAAAATAAATATTGTATTTCTTTTTTTATTCTCAGCATGCACACCTTGATAAATGTATTTCTGAAATACTATCTAGTGAAAAGGAAACCCCAAAGTCATGTCCATGTAGCAATCACAATTATATATACACATACAATGCATATGTATGTATACCTGCTCACAGACTGAGAGAACATAATATTAATAAAAATGGTTGGAGTTTAAAAATGTGCAGGATATTGTTAAAAATCCCCTTCCCATTCTTTCAAAGTTGACTTAATTACAAACCTGAGTTTAAATATAAATCTAAAAGAAAAACTAGCAGAGCACAATTTCGGCTTCATGGATAAAAGTAGAGGACACACAGTAGATTCACTAGGGCACAACCAAGGAAAGAATAAAGTGGCTACTGTTCAGATTGATGCCTGTGGTCCTCCTTACCTGAGGAAAGTTGGTTAGAATTACTATGGTAATTATTTTTAAAAATCTGATGAGCAGACTTCCTCAGCTTGTCTCAGGCAGAATGAGAGAAAATCAGCTGTATATTCTGTCCTCTGATAGTTCTCAGTTCTCAGCCTTTCTTTATTTCCCCAGACACTCTGTTGTTGAAACTGCACAAAAGTAAAGTAACAGAAAACCTACTCCAAGTCCTGAAGATTGCAGCTTGGATGCCGAAAGACATCACACAGAAGCTTCACTCCATTGTCTTGTAGAGAGTTTGATCCTAGATCCAGATGTGTCAGGCTCTTGTTGTGCAGCAGAGAAGTTGACAGATGCTCAGTGCTAAGTGAAGTAAAATGACAACGCCTCAGCCTACAGGATGGACAATGTGAGGAGAGATGGAATCATTGCTGTGCTGTCCAGAGATTTCTCTCTTTGAAAAGATTTCATGATTTGATCCCTACCTATTTGCCAACATTTCATCTCAAAGGAAACACCTTCACTGCCAGCCTATCTCATTTGGGAAACAGATTTACATCAAATTGGGCTACAAACTAAATTCATATTCTTCAGCACTTTTCTTATGATACATCAAATGCTAGCCTTGTTACATTACATATATATATATATATATATATATTACCCTGTTGCAGAACTAACTCCATGGAACAGAGAAACAGATCGAGTAGAATAAGAGTAATCATAATAAAGTAAGTACTCTTTGTATGTAATAGAAGTGTCATTTTCAATCTGTAAGGAAAATACATATTATGCCATTACTGCTTTTTGTACAACAGGTCTTATATAGGGGGTAAATAAGTTTAAGCCTTATAACAAAGTTAAATTTGGAATAATTTAACATGTAAATGTTAAAATTAAACTCTAGAGTATGAGATGACGTAAGTGTATTTTTTAAAAGAAAGGTGCTTCCAATTATGACAAAACTTCTTGAAGTCATGAGGCAGAATTTGACCTCACAAAAAATTTTAAACTTATCTGTTCTAAAAATGACCATAAAGTTAGAAATAAAGCAACATGCTAAGAAAATTGTTTATAATATATGTAACGTACATGTGGTATTAATAACTATAATATATAACATATATAATAGAAAACATCAGAAGATAACAGCCTATGAAGAGGAAATTCCTGAATATAAAAGGCCAAAAACACTTGAAAAAATGCTCAACATTTAAATTAAAAGTTACCTTTCAACTATCTGATTATCATTGGTCAAAAAGATTGTAGATGTCCAATGAAGATGTTAAAGTGTAGGCCTCTAGACTGCTGCTGGGGATATAAACAATCTATCTGGGAGGCAATTTAACCATATTTTACCAAGTTAAAACTTTGGCTTATTAATTCCATGTTTATAAAATTACCTAATGAAACTGAACAGAATAATCACAATGTGATTCAGACATACAACAAAGTGCTGTATTTCTGTTCTGAGCTCAGATTATAGAGTAGGATAGGTGGTAGGCTTTAGTTCTGAATTCATCATCTTCTTGTGAGACATTAAGCATTATCTTTCTAAGGCTCACGTTCATCACCTGTAGAGTGAGGCACCTCAAAATCAAGTGGCCAATTTGACGCCATCAGGTACTATTGTGCAAATTAAACATACTTGACACAAGATCTAGAGTAGAGTTAGGACACAACAAATGGCAATTATTAATATCATCATCACCTTCTTTTTCATTAAGGGTAACAGGGAAAAAGCAAGGGACAGAATGTGTTCATAACATTTTGCTATTTTAAACTTATTTCTAAATATATAATATATTTAAAGGATAAAACTTGAACACTTACACAAGGCTCTGTAGAGTACATTGTGGATGTTGCAAGGCATCACCTATAAGCTTTACTCCACCATCTCCCAAGACATTGTCTGCCAAGCACAAATGTGTCAGTCTTTTATTGCTGATGAGAGCCAAAGAAAGATCCTCACAGCCAGCCTCTGTGAGACCACAGCTTTCTAAGCTGAAGGAGAAACACAGATGGGAAAGGATCTGTCAATTCCGGAAGCTCATGCTTCTCTTCTCCTTCACAGGGAAATCAGTGGGACTTATAACCCCCATATCTCAACTATAGAAGTAACCTCAACAAATCTATTTAAATTACCAATTCCACTGCAGCTGTGTCCAGGATATGATGAAACAAAACATGGAAGGCAAGAGGGAAAGCTTAAAAAAGAATGAAAATAAAGAGGTCAATCAGAAAAAAAAAAGATAGGTCTAAAAGTGAAATAAGAGAGGGAAGTAGAGGAAGAGAAGGTGGATGCATGTAGAGCTTATTCAGGATTGACAATCAAGCCAGTTAGTGTCAGGACCCAAGCAGTTTCCCCAACAGATCGTAATTAAGCTACACAGAACCAAGCAAAATGACTCTACAGAAAACAAAACAGAAACACTCACGACAGTCTCTCTAGATAACATTCTGGATGTCTTAAGGCCTCACACAAAAGCTGCACTCCATTATCCAACAGATTATTAGTTGACAGATTCAGAAATATCAGGCTCTTGCTTCTGATGAGAGCATTAGATATATTTAGACAACAAAATACAGTTAGATTGCAGGATTCCAACCTGGAAAACAACACAGAAAAACAGAAATTACCACGCCTTAGAGAAAAATTACAACCAACACCCACCCAGCCTGAAGGTAGGAAGTTTCCCAATCTTTGTGATCTTGCCTGAAAATCCAACTTCTCTACACAGAAAAAAAGTTATTTAATTAAAGCATAAGGCTCTGACAGAGTCAAGGAAGGAAGGGACGGAACTTGTTTATCACATTCCCACCCCCTTAATTTCCTTAATTCCCACCCCCTTAATTCATAAATACATGAAAATACATTGAGAGCATTCAAAAGTATCTTTAAATGATAATATTTTTTAGTCTGGGAAGAATTTCCTCTAAATACAACTTGAAAGACAATGGCTCAAAGGATAACTGTATCCTTCTACACTCCAACTTCTGAAACAGAACAGAAATGGACAGGGAGTTGGGAGCAAAGTGTGTCTCCCATAGCTCATTTATTCATGAGCCCATGTTTTCTGAGGAATCCAGTTCTTAAGAGTGAAAAACAAGAAGTAAATTCTACATAAAACAAAATTGTTTTTAAAGATAAAGTAAAAGAGGAAGAGAAACAGGAGAAGCCCATGTAGAGAGACTCATATTTAGAGACAACTTGTGCCTTGTACATGGTCAGGAGTGATACTAACTCTGTAGTAAGAGTCAGGCAGCAGCAGCGGCAGCATTTCTGGTATTTGGAATTTCTCTGGGTGTCCCTTTTAATCAAGACTTATCAACTTGAGCCACTCAAGAATTGCTTCTTTTCATCAAAATCAGAGTATATAGAGGAAGGAACAGGAGAGCTTCTTCTTCAGTCCAGAATTATATCTTAATAGGTGACCTAGAACATGGGCTAAGGCTGAAAAAGCTCAGCGTGCCTAAAACCACAATTACTTTTGCACCAACACATAACTAATAATCAGATTAAGTTAAAAACAGGCAATATTACTTGGAAGTTTCTGGACACAAATGTACACAGAACAAAATGAAAAAAATATATATCCCATTTATGAAGGAAAAATGATACTTAAAACATTTAAAAATGTTTCTAACTGTAAATATTAAATGTTTGGTAGTCCATTTTCTTTCATCCTTTCCTATTATGAGTTTCTTGAGATTTTTTCTTTTTGTATTAGTGCCAATAGAATTTTAGCTATGGGACTGCCTAACTCTTTATGTGTGAAATCTCAGCCTCATAAAAATAAAATGTTTCCCCTTTCCCTTGCAGCTGCAAAGAAAAGCAGAGTATTACAAATCAGAAAATATTTTATAAGAATGATTTTGTCTCATTATAATAATGAAATCTTATAAGATACCTGAACTTTAGAAGTTATTGCTATGCCTTGTGAAAACAACCCTTACCTACTATTAAATCTGTAATTTTTATCAATTGTCTTACTTTGTGTCACTCTTGTAGTAGCTACATTGATATTTCTGAATTCCTAAATTTTACAAATATTGTAAAGATTTTTTTCAAATGAGAAAAAAATCATTAAGGCTCTCCTATGTATAAAGTAATAAAAAATATAACTCTTTTCTAGTTTTCTAGAGTTTGGAGGTTTTTTCTCAACTGTATTAATTATAATATCAATCACCAGTGATTCAATCAAAGGGAACTGACCGTAAATATAAGCCAGCAAAATGAGACAGATTAGCTTATTACTTATATTTAGGTTCTTCTCAGGAGCCTGCATGGCTTCCTCTTAATAGTGCCACCAAAACAACACCCTTGGATAAAAATTCACAAGGCCCAAACCCCCTTAAAAGTAAGCAAATTATAAATGGTTTTGTTGTCCTTATTGCTTGCTGTCTGTAGCTCTGACCAGCTGCTATTAAGTACAGGTCCATAAGGTTGTAAAAATGCCATTGACTTAGAGAACCCGAGTTCCATCTACCTACAATAAGCTCTTGGTTTGAGGTTAGTCAGGGTAGGATTTTAACTGATGCAAGATGCTGGAGTTTTCTTTATGAGTTGAGCCCTGTTGGAGTAAGTTCTCCTGTCCTGCTGGCAAACTAGGATCAGAAAACTGCTATCACCTGAAAAAGTGGCTATTCCTCAGTAAAGAGTAACTGCTACTCCTCAAGATGAGCTCCCAGGAACTCAGAGAAGCTGTGTGAATATATTTTTCCCTTCTGAAAATGTCTGCTGTGTAATTTCCAGGTTGCTCAAGAACTTCATAATTTATTTTTGTTTTTTGAGTGTAATATTCTTTTTCTGATAGGAATAGAAATTGAGAGATAATAGGAGAGTTGTTGCTGAAGCTATGTGGCTGCAGGAGCTGTTTGTTTCTAAGGATCAATATAAATGTACTGCAGGTGGCAGAAGAATTATATTTCCAAGAGAAGGAGCATTTCCATTAACAGGATAGGTTTCATGGGCCTATTCTAAATCAAGGTGAATCATTAGATAAATTAATTGGCTGTGTAATTTGAGATTTTGATTTCACCACAATGAGAAATAAAAGTACCACATGCAGAGATAAAGCTACACATCTACAGTGGACTCATTTTTGACAAAGGTGCCAAGAGCATACATGGTGGAAAAGACAGTCTCTTCAATAAATGGTGCTGGGAAAACTGGATATTCACATGTAAGAGAAGGAAACTAGACTACCATCTCTCAACATATATTAAAAAAAAAACAAATCAAAATAGATTAAAAACTTCAATCTAAGACTTCAAACTATTAAACTATAAAAATAAAACATTGGGGAAACTCTCCAGGACACTGGACTGGGCAAAGATTGCTTGAGTCATACCCCATATAAGCATAGGAAACGAAAGCAGAAATGGACAAATGGGATCATATCAAGTTAAAAAGCTTCTGCACAGCCGAAGAAACAACCAACAAAGTGAACAGGGAACCCACAAAATGGAAGAAAATGTTTGCAGACTACCCACTTGACAAGGGATTAATAACAGAAATATATAAGGAGCTCAAACGACACTATAGGAAAAAAAATTAATAATCTAATTAAAAATGGGCAAAAGATCTGAATAGACATTTTTCAAAAGAAGACATACAAATAGCATATGCAAAGGTGACCAACACCATTGGTCATCAGAGAAATGCAAATCAAAACTACAGTGAGGGATTACCTCACTCCAGTTAAAATGACTTATCCAAAAGTCAGTTAATAACAAATACTTGTGAGAATGTGGAGAAAAGGGAACCCTTGCACACTGTTAGTAGCAGTACAAATTAATACAACTATTATGGAGAACACTCTAGAGTTTCCTCAAAAAAACTAAAACTAGAGCTACCATACAATTCAGCAATTCCAATGTGGAGTATATACCCAAAAGAAAGAAAATCAACATATTGAAGAGATATCTCCATTCCCATGTTTACTGCAGCACAACTCACAATAGCCAATATTTGGAAGCAATCTAAATGCCAATCAAAAGGTGAATGGATAAAGAAAATGTGGCATATATATATA
Source organism: Cebus imitator (assembly GCF_001604975.1). Classification (NCBI taxonomy): domain Eukaryota; kingdom Metazoa; phylum Chordata; class Mammalia; order Primates; family Cebidae; genus Cebus; species Cebus imitator. The sequence continues at coordinate 464,880 of NW_016107685.1, forward strand.
TATATACACACACACACACACACACACACACACACACACATACATACAATCAAGTACTATTCAACCATAAAAAAGAATGAGATCCTGCCATTTGCAACAATATGGATACAACTGGAGATCATTATATTAAGTGACAAGCCAGGCACAGAAAGACAAACTTTCCATGTTCTCACTTATTTGTGGGAGTAAAAAATTAAAATAATTGAACTCATGGAGATAGAGTAGAGTGATGGTTATCAGAGGCTGGGAAGGGTAGTGGGGAAAAGAGGGGGATGGGTACAAAAAGTAGTTAGAAATAATGAATGAGTATTTGACAGCACAACAGGGTGACTATAGTAAAAAATAATTGTACATTTAAAAATAACTAGAAGAGTATGCTTGGGGTGTTTATAACACAAAGGATAAACGCTTGAGGAGATAGATAACCCATTTACCCTTATGTGATTATTATGCATTGCATGTCTGTATCAAAATATTGCATGTAATCCATAAATATATACACCTACTATGTACCTACAAAAATTGAAAGTAAAAACAAAATCCTCTCAGAAAAAAATACAAATAATGGCTTTTTAGATCACAAAACGTTCTATATTTCTTTAATGAGAAGTCTAAAGAATTTCCTAAGTATCCTACAATTCTCTTGTAGATATATAATTATTACTTATATTAACATGTTAAAGTATATAAATATATATAATTAAAATGAGTTAAATAAACGACCAGCATTTTTATAAACTGGAAGCTTGTAAATCTGGGTATCAGCCAAGACTGTAAATATTTTATACTATCTGGGTCAAGTTTTGAGGTATCATATTGTTTGGCTAGATTGTTAGTTAACAACAGTGGTTATATTATTCCTAATATTAACTTAAATATAGTTTCCAATCTTATTGATTTTGAAATGTTGAAGTAATACAATATTTTAAAAATTAGTTCTCAATTTATTTATCTAAATTTTTCTAGAGAGGTTTAGTTTCAAAGAGAGAAAATAAATTAGTCTTACCACACAATTTGTTACCCATTTGTTCTTCATACTATTCAAATAAAGACGGCAAAATCAATATATGGTTTTACATTCCATATTGAGATCAAAAACTTTTGGTCTCAACCATTAAAAAATATTTAACTTACACCTTATTTGGTATGATTATGATGCTATGTATACACATATATCATGGTTTATTAATGAATAAATGAAACGCTTTTGAATGGAGAAGAGGACTGGTAGTTTAGTCTCTGCTTGCTGGGCAGCCTGCCCAGGTGGCATAACTTCTGGTTTAAAAGTGTGTATTCTCATTTCTCCAAATTCTGTTTATATTTATGATGACTCATTAGACACTTCATGATTATAAACAACTGTAGTGAGCCACAAAGCTTCCTCACTCCTGAAGAAGAAAAAATTTCTATTGGTCCATATGCTATCTACCTGTTGAGCAATATTTTACTCTAGTTGATAATGAGACACAGCTGTGGATGTTTGCCATTCTGAGGCAAGTTCCTCTTAGCCAACTTTTTTTGTTATTGTTTTTTGACTTCTTTTAAACACAGAGTCTTGCTCCGTTGGCCAGGCTTAAGTGCAGTGGTGCCATCTTGGCTCACTGCAACCTCTGCCTTCCGGGTTTCAAGCAATTCTCCTGTCTCAGTCTCCTGAGTAGTTGGGATTGCAGGCATTCACCACCATGCATGGCTAATTTTTGTATTTTTAGTAGAGCTGGGGTTTTGCCATGTTGGTCTGGCTGGTCTCAAACTCCAGGCTTCAAAGTGATCCAAAGTGGTCGGCCTCCAAAAGTGCTACAATTGCAAGCATGAGCCACCACACCTGGCCTTATCTAATATTCTGAAATATTTATCCTCTAATTCCATGAAGATATAGTGAGTGCTCTGCATTTATATACCATTTTGGTCCCCTTCAGGTGGCTGTTCTGTGGAAGCAACAATCATTACCTTACCTTGCTTAAAGCCCCAATGGCAGAGCATACACAAACTAAGAGATTCTGGGCACAATCAGAAATTACTGGACTATGCCAAGGTTTTTGTTTTTGCTCCCTTCTTGCTCAGCAAATTTTTTTTTTGTTTGTTTTGTTTTCTTTTTCTTTTTTTTTTTTTTTTTTTTTTTTTTTTTTTTTTTTTTTTTTTTTTTTTTTTTTTTTTTTTTTTTTT
>NW_016107685.1:467164-515701 GCF_001604975.1 Cebus imitator
GGGGTTTCACCATGTTGACCAGGATGGTCTCGATCTCTTGACCTCGTGATCCACCCGCCTCGGCCTCCCAAAGTGCTGGGATTACAGGCTTGAGCCACCGTGCCCGGCCTGCTCAGCAAATTTTAAGAGCTCACTTTAAAGCATATTTTAAGACCTATTATAAGGTCTATGATGTGGAAAAAATTATCAAGACAAGGAGAATAGATCTTTCTCCTCTTCTTGAGAGGAGCCTTTGGTAAATATTTTAGTGAAGCATTCTCATGAAAATTAGTGGTTATTTGTGTATCTTTTCAGTATGTTCATGTACAAGGGCTCACATGAGCAATTTAAAATTTTAAAAGATATTTTATTTCTAAATTAACCAAGTTCTCACAATAACTGGGGATTATGTGTTGGGAGGCAGACTGGCAAAGTCCTACCGATGTATCTACACTACTGATGTATCAACACTGCACACATCATCTAGAAACAGAGAGAGTGTAACACCAAAATGCAATTCTAAAAACATGTGCCTGGTCTATACACAAACCAAACTAATGAGGACATTCATACTGCCCATGGCTCTTATGAGATATGAAGCAAACAGAAAACTGGAACTTCTCCCACATGAAATGTTAATAGGACCACCGATTACCCATCAGTGGCCACCCACACTGGGGGAACACGCAGCCCCACATAATGGAGTATCAGATTATTACAAAGCTCTGATGACTTTGGCCAAAGCATTGTATTCACTGTTGCAAGGAGCCCTACTAGTTGACCCAGAAAGATGGTTTCCTATTTGAAAGCCTGGCAACTGTCTGTATCAAGGTATACCAAAGGACGACATTGCTCAAACCTCAAATGAAAGGACTCTTTATCAAGTCCTCCTGATCTGTCAAGCGCCAAAGTCTTTTTGTCTTGGATCCATAGCTCCACTGTAAGAAAACATCTTTCCTCTTTTTCTCAATGTAACAGCTTTTTGCTACTAATATATTTTATTTTTAGACATAGGAACCAGTGACATACTTCTCACCTGAGTTTCAGACCAGAGATTTCTGTAATGTAGATTACAGAAAATTCCTCATAATATCTTTAAACTACTTCTTAGTGGGTAAAACCTTTACTCTGACCTGGCCTGCTCACAGCTGAACTCAACCTGTTTGAAAATTATTCAACAACTTTCCAGACATGCTATAAGTGAATTCCATCTTATACTGATAAGAGTTTTTAAAATGTCATAGAAAGTCTTATTCCAGACTCCACTTATTTTTCCCATGTCTGGATTATAATTTGCTTCCTGCAAATACAAATCTACTCTGGCCCTCCATGCATCAAGCTTCAGTCTTGACCATCCTGAACTGAGTCCAGGGCTTATCACAACTTCTAATGCAAAACTTACTGTAACTATTTGTTTTGTTTGGTTTTGTCGGAAACATATTTCACCACCTTTCGTTGGAAAATAAGATCTTTCTTAAAACCTGTCACACAATGTGGAGAACACTATGACTGTGAATCTTCTCACTTTCATAGACATAAAATCAGCCAAAGAAGAGTCACCACTAAGTAGTGTGTAGTAGCCAGCAAGCACCATGAAAGATGACCATTTCCATGCTGTTCTTTCTCAGCTTTCTGGGCTGGTCACTGAGTTGCAGTTCTAAATCAAGGGGGAGTCACCATCAAAAATCAAATAAAATTGAGTCTGTCCCAGCACTGCCCTCAGTTAAAGAACATCCCCCAGTGCATTTTTTTTCTATGAGAGTTCAAAGATATAATAAATCTGTTCCAGCACTTAAATATTAGAAGTGCTAATTGTTTACGAATTCTGAATCTGCTTCTATTCTCTCCACCCGCAGATTTAGGAGATGGAGACACAGAGAACTATACAGTGAGAAATCTTCGTGGGAAGATGGGAGGAGTAAGAAGTCCTACCAGGATGAAATCAGCCTGATTCTGCTGATGCTCGTTACCCCGTATTATGAAAGTAGATTCAAGCCAGTCCTATAAATAGTAAATCCAGGCTGTAAGAATGTACTTGGACAGACAAAAGCCTCAATTATAAAAACAAAACAATACAAAACAACTGAAGGCTTACCTGAGAGTCTGTAGTTTACAATCTGGGTGTTTCAAGGCTTCACACAATGACTTTACTCCATTATCCCCTATATCACTCCCTTTTAGGTCAAGATGCATCAGATTCTGGTTATGAATCAAAGAAGTAGAAATATCCTGACAACCATCAGAGAAAGTGATAAACTTCAACCTGCAGAAGAAAAATATACAGGAGATATTCGAAAAATAATCTCTCCGAGTTATAGGATTTCTTTCTTTACAATCTAATTCTTGGATATATTAATATTTTTATCTTATTTTTATCTAAAAGAATTAGGTTATGACTTCAATTTCTATCTATGTCCTGATAATTGATACTCCCAAGTTTTTTTATCTTAAGGGAAAAGAAGGTGATAACATCATGAAAAGCAGAAGATGAGCCTCTGAAACTTGTAATCCCAGGAATGACTATCAAAAATTATCAGGACCATTCCAAGTACTACAACAACATTAATTTACAATAGCCAAATCTTTAAATAATTGAAGGTTAATTCACAGTTAGCATCCACTATTTGTTGCTTGGTGACTTTGTTGGGTATACAGAGGCAGCCCAAGCAAAATAATGAAGTTAAATCCACCATTTTGTCTTATTTTCTACCTCCTCAGCCCAAAATCTTGCTTTGTAATATCACCTTTCCTCCCTTCTGCCCACCACCCACCCCAGGCAAGTACACACAGGAAAATAAATCTTTTACCCATTTACACACTAACCATCCTTATCTAGTAAAAGTGCCTAAGGCACTCCATAAATATAAATGGCACCACCTCACTTATTAGGGAAAAAGGACCACACTAAGTAAGATCACATTAAGGTGGCACAGACTGAAACCTGTCATCATGGTGCCATCTCACCGACGCAACCCTCCCATTCTAAGAAAGGAAGTCTTTTAACCCAGAAGGCAATGACTGTTGTGAAGATCCAGATTGGTGACATCCAGTGAAGGGACAATGTGGGGGAAGTGTTTAGGGATGAGTGGAAAGGACTTCCAGAGACCCCTTAATAATAACACATATCCAGTTGCCTTATCACATCTATATGCAAGACCAGACCTACTCTATATGCTTGAAATCTGAGGTTAGAATTCACTAAAAACACTGAGATTGGGAGGAAAATATTTGGTGAGAAGCCTGTCCCCACTCCCCATCCAAAAGAACATCTATTTCCAGTGCTAATGGAAACAAAGATCTATCATTTGTTCAGCATTCAGTTCATACTAAGCAACAAATGCACCTTGCACACAGTGACAGGAACAAAATACACTTGTCAAAACTCAATAAACTGAACATTATTTGTGCATTTTATTAAATGTAAATTTTTCCTCAACAGAGAAAAATTTAAGCTGATATTAAGTTCCAGAACATGTCCCTGAAAGTGTGTCAGTGACCTGCCTAGGCTTTTAGCTCTGTGCTCTTAATTTAGAAAGTTCCTAATCAAGGAAACCCATGTGAACAGCTACTATGCCCTATGGAATCACTGAGAACATGTTAGTCATGATCCCATGTCCCCAGTGGATTCCATTGTTCCTGTTCTTTGAGTATTTTACACAATGGATTATAAGCATTTGTTTAGTATTGGCTTCACCTAACAAGTATGAGTGGAAGGTGGGACACAGAAAGAAATTAGAATAACTCCCTTAAATTTTCTCATACCAGACTTACAGTAGCTTTTGTAGTTTACAGTCTGGGTGCATTAGTTCTTGATGAAAGATATTCATTGCTGATTTATCAAGGTTGCTATGGGACAGGTCCAATTCTCTCAAGCCTTCATTTGTATGAAGCACAGAACAGAGATCTTGCCAGCAATGAGTAATGCGATCACCATCCCTTTGCATAAATAATTGAAAAAAGAAAAACAACACTGATTTTATTTCAGCCCAGGCAGCTCTCAGAAGACAGTATTGGTGTAAAAGTAAGTGTACTTTGGAAAGGCAAAAGCATCTAGTGCAGCTCCAACGTGGCACAGTCACCAAGAAGTCTTTCTCTGGGCACTCCACAGGCCTTATTTGTTCAATGGCTCTCCCACTTCCCATCTGCTCCCCTCAACACACACAAAATAAAAACCAGAGAGGTTTGCTTTATAGAAAGAGACTCAGGAGGAATAAGAGAGAAGTATTCAAATACTTGAAGAGCCAATTATCAAAAGATAAAATAAAATTTGGTCACAAAGAATATGATTAGGATTAGTGGGAAGACATTAGGTATAAAGTGGTAGAGATTAAAAAACATAGGCCTGAGCCCAGGTCTACCAATTACTAGCTACATTATTTTAAGAGAGTTTCATCAATTCTATAAGTTCCAAGTTTTCATTGACTATAAAATGGAAATGTTGTTTCCTTCCACAGGGTTGTGAAAATTTAACAGTGCATTTTAGATGGTACACAAAAAGCACTCTGTAAATATTAAATACTTTATTATTTAATTATTAGGAATATCATCAATAAACTCAAAGAATAATAAAGAATAAAACAGGGAACAACCTGGTGATTATAAACTCAACAATAGAGCAGTTCTGAGTCCCAATTCAGCTCTGTCACTCACTGAACTGAGTTATTCTGGAAAATTTACTAACCCATGTGAGCCTCTGCTTCATCATCTTGAAAAATTAAGATAATGGTATCTATTTTTTAGGATTACTGTTAAGATTCAATAAGGTAGTACATAAAAAATGCTTAGCAAATGTCTCATGCTGTAAGTATTCAAAATAATCAGTAAATGTTATATACATGTTATATATAGATATTAAATATACATTATATTAAAATATATGAAAGTCTAGTGTGTTGCCTTATATATAATAGCTACTCAATAAATATTCATTCCCATATCTTAAATTGGAATGATTGGCAATTCATAGTGATGGTCTATATCACTTGAGGTCTTAAATTTATAAAAACAAGATAATAAATCATTCAAACATTCAAGTGTTTCCTATGTGCGAACACTAGATAAAATGGTAAACCATACAGAGATCTCCTGCTCTCATAAAATTTACAATGTAGTTATATTACAGAAGAGACTGGGGTCACCTACAGTGTTTCTTTCAAAACACTGGGTTCTCTGGCTCTTTATTTGAGCAAAAATGCCAATTCTAGTACTAAATAACTCTACAACATAGGTAAGGAAAGCTAGCAGGAGGACTGGCAATCTAGTGGCCAGAATACTGTTCTAACATTTACTATAAGGCGTAAAAGATGTTTTAATGCCCTGGGTTAAATAGCATCTCCTTTAAACAGAACTCTTTAAGTCTGAATTAAGAAAATTGACTGAAGATTACTCACAATTTTCCAAGGAGGGTAATGATCATAGCATCAGGGCCCACAATTTCTACTACCACAGTTTGGAAATAAATAAAATGTATGCTCTTATAAGAGAGGAATGCTTCTGCAATTGTATATAATGGCACTCAACAGCTTGGGTAAAGTTAGCAAACCAGAAGTACAATCAGATGTTTACCTCAGTCAAGTTATATGCCTTCTTGGTACCACACTTTTGTCCTAAGTAAAATGGAAATAATAGCAACTACCTCATAGGATTACTGGAAGACTAAATGAGATCAAGGACTTAGAAGACTGCCAGGTTATGTGGTAAGCACTCAGCAACTTAACTATCATTTCATGTGTGCTTGAATCGAGAAATTTTCTAGGTATACATCTCTGAGTCTCAGTTCTGTAATCTTAAAAATAAATACAAATTGTTGCCAACATTAAATTGAATATTATGTTAAACATCTGGTTCACGATACAACTATATAGCACATAGGAAGTCCTCAATTAATTTTATATACATCTGGGAATGAATTCCATAGTTCAATTCTTTCCTCAGAGTTAGGTGACTAGAGTCAGAAAAGCCAACTTAAGGAAGGAGATAGAGCAGAATAATATACATAAAACATTAAGGTTCATTTCTTTTTTTCAAAAATATTCATTTAGCACCTCAGCTCCGGGACCTCAGCCAAACAACTCCTTCCTCTGACAAAATCTACTTCTCTCCCTTACAAGTCACTTCTAGGGAATGGCCCTAACACACTTACCAAGTGTTAGTTGGGAGGCTTGTTTTTAACATCTTCTTCTCAAATACCATAGTTACAGACAGCCTGATGGTCTGCAAACACCGGCAGTGCTTAAGACAGAAGGAAGATACAAGCAAATGGATTTTCTCAGAAATATTAATGGCAACCTTTTGAAAATACCTCATTGACTGGCTTATAAATGCTTTATCTTGAGTCTCATACAGATAGTGAAACAACTCCAGAAATCCCAGCTGTGATGGAGAATATTCACTTTTTCCTAATACTTCCATCCACTGAAGTAACTTTGATTTTATCTTCGGTGATATTTTACAGTTAAAAGTCTTCTCCAGTTGTTTTACTCGATTTTTATTCAAAAGGCCAAACAAAAAAAACTTGGTCTGTGTCAAATGGGGGTCTTTATGACTTGTGCTTTGAAGTAATGACTTCAAGTCTTCAAAAGGCTTGAAGGAAGGGTCCCCAGATTCCCAATTGCCTTTCAACATATAGAACATAGCTGCAAAAAACTCCTGAACATGAAGGTGGGTGAATACATAGCAGTTTTCATACTCTGCATCCTTCTGAAGAATATTCCTGTCCAGAAAAGTTGAGACATCAGATTTAGTTAACCCAAGCCTTCTGAGATTTTCTCTGTAAAACACGTAAGTCATAGTCCATATTCCTTTGGCAGCAACATGGCACAGGCTTCTCAGCTGGGCTTGGTTGAGTAGACTAGGAGAGCATCCATCTACTGGTGTGAACAAGCTAGAGATATAGCACGTAAACAGAGCCGTGGTTGTTTGGCAGGTCAATGTGACATCACCACCCTTCTCCATTTGCTGCTTCAGACAAGTACAAGTGGCCAGGCACACTAGGGGGACTTGGCACATGCTAAACAGCATCTCATTGTTTTTTAGTGAACTGAATGCTTTCTTGGCCCACCTCTTATTTTCAAAAAACTGGTAAATATACTCCTCTCTTGCACCCTCAGACATTCCTAGTAGCTCTACAGAATGGTGATTCTTCAACAACTGCTTTAGTCTCTTGGAAGCTGTGAGTCTCGTTGTCACCAATAAGAATGCCTCAGGGAGCATCACTTTCCTCAGCAAACTACTCATGAGGAAGGACACTGGGTGTTCTTGGGTCCAGTCCTCACACAGTGCAAACTCAGGTTCTTCAAATGCAAAGTTCAGTTCATCAAAACTGTCAATAATAAACAGGAGGCTGCTTTGCTGGGATAAGATCCCTTCAATGGGGCCTTCTGTGCTGGGCCAGTCCTTTGATATCAGTTGAGCAAAGCTTCTCTCTTTCAGTTGGTTAATTTCTCTCCCATTGAGATAAAAAACATACGTAAACCTCTGCTGGTAGAGATTGCCCTCTGCCCAATCCAACATTGCCTTTCTCACTAAGGTTGTTTTCCCAACACCAGCAGCTCCCTGAAGCACCACTGTCTGTGGCTGTTCACCGGTTTTGACATCCACATCAAACAACTGTTCCAACAGTTTTCTGTCTTCCTGAGTAGTTCTATGATGGAAATCTTCAGGCTGTTCAGCCAAAGATTTCTTGTCCCATGCAATGCAAAATTTTTCCTTTATTCGAATTCTGTACTCTGTTCCATCACCTGTGTCAGAATGGCATAGGTTAAAAGCACAAAACAAAGACACATGATTAAAACAAATTCTATGAAATGCATTATCAAGAATACCAAACTTGGAGTTAGGAACAAGAAAGAATATAGTTTGAAATCAGAGCTGGTTTAGATTTTTTAAAAATTATATAAATCAAATAAAAATATTCCTATAGGTTTAAAACCTGAATTAGATGCTGTAACAAAAAACAGAATTGACAATACAGAAAAATGAATTTGTGATGGGAAATAAAAGCCAGATACATTCTGCAAAAAAATATATATTTTTTCTTTGCAAAAAAAAATATTTTTTCTTCTTCCCACTTTTCCTTCTACAGAGAAAAAAGGTGATAGACATGGAGAACAGAGATGTCATACAGATAAAAAAAAGAACAGAAGCAACCATTAGCAATAATAGGGAAGACCCCAAGGCAGACCTGAATCTACAGATCAAAATAATTTACTTTGTACAAGTAAAAAGTTAATAAACATTGAATCATAGCTTAATATTTTGAAAAAGAAAAATATCCTAAGTGAAATAGAATGAAAATATAATTCACCTTTACCTGTTTAAGTCTGATCTTGTAGAGATCCTTTAGATCTCTAATAAAAGGACAGGATCTCAGGGAAGACTTCTCTGATCCTCACTGCTAGACTACTTCCCCTTTTTATATATTCTCAGAACAGTACATTTTCATTCACATACATGTCACAAACTGTAATTACTTTTTAAAATAAATGATGCACTTGGCTAGGCGCTTCATCATTGCATGTTCAGTGTCTAACACATCTCCTTGCACACAAGAAGTATCAAATATATTTGTGCAATAAAAAATGAGAGAATACAATCATATAATTGAGTACTTTACAACTTTTGAATAAAGTGTAACTATAGATACTGATATCCCCCCAAATAATAAACAAAAAAGATATCAAGTTTTTGGGAATTATGTACAATATGATCCTCTCCTGGGGAAAAAAAATGAACCAACTTTACGTATCTGAAAACCTATACCGTATCCACCAATATATTAACACTGATTATTTCTGAATCATAGGATTGGGGATGCGGAGTGGGAAGAGTGAGAAACTCGCTTTATGTACTTTTTAAATAATATTTGAATCTTTTTTTTTTTAAAAAAAAAAAAGCTCATTTTGCTTATGTGAAGTTTAAAAACAAAGCTAAAACATAAACAAATGATAACTAAAAATTTCCAAAAAGCAAAAATAATGATTGTCCAAGCAGGGAGAAAAAAAAACACTATTTACCCAAAATTAAAACCTACCATGAAACTATAGTAATTCAAACAGTGTGATGTCAGTACATTCATAGAGAAGATAATCAGTAAATCATTGCTGTACTTCTTATTTTCTATTTTGTACTTACAGTATTTTCCAAAGTTTCTATAATACAGTTTACTTTTATCACAATTTGCCAAATAATTTGAAGACATTTATTAGCTATCTGTGTGCAATTATCTGCACATAAGGAAATACCCATTAGGTTTGAAATAATAAAACAAAGTTTATTAACCATGAGTTGTTTTCTCATACCACAAACATAAACTTCTTTATATTGAATCAGAAATTAAGGTCACAGTGGGAAATTATATTCAAGGTCATTTAATGAAGCAAGCAATTTTTATATTTTACTGCTTAGGATGAAGTTTTCAATTATTTCTTGAATGAAACAAAGTGGCTTGTTAGAATGTGGCTGGGTTAAGAATAAAGTTTTCTCACTTGATCCAATTTTCTTTCTACTGTAATTCCATTTATATAAACTGGAATTAAATTATGTAGAATTCAAAACAAAGTGGGGAACTGGTGTTACACCAATGATCTGAAATCCCCAACCTTTTGGGCACCAGGGACAAGTTTTGTGGAAGACAATTTTTCCATGAATGTCAGGGGCAGGGGTGACAGGGCAGGGAGGGGAGATGTTTTCAGGATGATTCAATTACATTACATATATCATTAGATTCTCAAAAGGAGCATACAGTGTAGATCCCCTGCATGTGCGATTCACAATAGGGTTCCTGCTCATATGAGAGCTCAGGTGGTAATCCTCACTCGGCCACTCGCGTCCTATTATGTGACCTAGTTCCTGAGGGGCCACCAACCAGTAAGAGTCCGTGGCATAGGAGTTGGGGGCCCCTGTGTTAACTACAACTGAGAAGACCTGGTTCTAGAAATCAGTTTTTATATGAACCAGTTTGTCGCCACTCTTAGAATTTAATTACAGCACCATCTTTAAAGAAAGAAAGGAGATGTGATAAACTGAAAGTTTCTTGCCAACTCAGTGAACTCTTTAGTCCATAAAACATAAACATTAATATACCTTTGTGCATCAGCCCTTTAACTTTTGAGCAGGCATTCTAAACACTGCTCTCTTGAGGAACTGAATTAACAAGGCCCTGATTCTGACTTTGGACAGAGAGCTAGTTTTGTTAACTCTTTTGGGGTGACATTCAGGAAACAGGTGGGGTATTAGAAGAAGTTAGCAAGAGTTGGCCAGGCACAGTGGTTCACACCTGTAATCCCAGCACTTTGGGAGGCCGAGGCAGATGGATCAAGAGGTCAGGAGATAGAGACCATCCTGGATAACACTGTCAAACCCCGTCTCTATTAAAAGTACAAAAAATTAGCTAGGCATGGTGGCGCGTGCCTGTAGTCCCAGCTACCCAGGAGGCTGAGGCAGAAGAATCGCTTAAATCTGGAAGGTGGAGGTTGCAGTGATCCAAGATGATGCCACTGCACTCCAGCCTAGGTGACAGAGTGAGATTCCATCCCCCCCACAAAAAAAAAAAAGTAAGCGTTGAACAAAGTTCTCTGGGAGATAAATCCCCATCCTGTATAAAAACTTTGAATGCCTCCCAAGTCTGATGAAAGGCCTAATTACGCACCCAGCATTGCCTCCTGATCTGTTTGTGGGTCTTCAGCGGTGGCATCATCTGGTCCTATACTCTGGGCCGACCCTGCAACAGATTCCAATGGAATTTTGAGACTTAACAAAAACAAAGTGAGCTTTCATCATGGCCAGAACAGAGGCCAGCATTCTCATCAGTAGTACAATTCTATGGCTATCTGGATTTAAGAAAACTAGAGCTGCCAGAGTCAAAGCTTAGCTGGGGGAAGAAACAATGTGATATGGTCAACACTGAAGTTGGAGACCTCTTGCCCTGGTTTCCACCCTATAACTAACTCCAGGGCAAATGGTGTAGTGTAAGCCTCAATTTCCTTGTCCATATTGACTTCACTAGGATATGGTAAGGTGCAAAGGAGACAATGGATATATTTTATATGTACATATATACTTTAATATACATATATAAATCTTTAAAGCCTTGTACATGAGTAAGGAATTCTAGATGTCTATAACATTTCGTATCTGAGAATGACTAAAAATACTGGCTTGGCTTATGTCCAATAATAATTTTTACCTCATTCCTCATATTTCAGCAAATATGTTAAATCATATTTGATTCCTCAAAATGTTGCCTAACTTATAACTTGTAGTTCAGCGAAGGCACTTTATGGGACAATTCCTATCACTTAATTCCTTTAATCATTTCAATTAATACAAGATGGATGAATTGCCCCCAGTTAAGGAGCTAGGCTGAGTAGCAGTACTCAAAACCCTTCTGCCTCTCCTTCCTCAAATAATCCAACAAGCTCCCCATGCACAAGACCACCATGGAGCTTCTGTCCCCCAAAATGGTTTAATCCCTAAATCCCTCTTACAGAATCATTCCAATGGGCTCCAGGAAACACTTCCTTCCCGCCTAGCCCCTAGAATCACTCACGGTTGATCTCTGCTTTTGCTCTCTCACACAGATTCTTCAGATTCATCTTGCCAAATATTTTGAGAGTCACACTCCAGGCTTTCTCTCCTGGATAATATTTCTTTATCAAGTTGGCCAGGTCCTCTCGCCTGGCCTTCCTCACTTCAGTCCAGGGTATCAGGCCGTGCTCAGGTTCCACGGTCTCCTTTAGGAATAACTTGAATGTGTTTAATTCCTCTTTGTTTAGCTCCTCCAAATACAATAGCAGCCCAAGATCAGCAAAGAAGGAAGATGATGATGAATCTGCCATCTTGTCCTTGGATTAATATTCAGGCCTCTGTGGGAGAAAAAAATAACCAAAATCACATGGAATAAATGGGACATAGGGAAAAGACAGATTTCAAAATGAAATACCTATATAGATTAACAAACATTTGCAGAAGTCCACTGTATTAGGTTTGGTACTGACCTAGCGTCCTCTGTTATACATCTTCTTTCACAAAGCATTCTTCTAATATAGACCACTATACTGAATATTTATTCTACCTTCTTAGGATTTATTCCCAGCCCTACCACTTATTAGCTATAAAAATAAAGATAATTTCTCTCTTTCAACCTCAGTTTACTCTTCTGCTAAGTGGGGATAGCAGAGCCAACCTCTAATTTTTGTACGGATCAAATGAACTAGGGTTCATATATAACCTGGCACAGAACCAGCTCCTCCTAAGTATTGCTAACTGTCCATCTTTATCCCTTCTAATCACTTAAACCATACTCTCCCAAACACCATCAAGTTTTCTTAATCTCTTTTGGCGATTTACCTGAAGAGGCAGAGCTAGTAAGTGGTGCAGCTGGAATTCAACTTAGATCTTTCACTAAAATTCCTGCCCTTTCCAGTCTTTCATAATGTCTCCCCCATTCTTGCTAATGTGATTGAAAAAGAAAAATGGATAGGGAAAATAAAAGTATTTAGAAGGGAGAGTTCTCCTTTTAAACAGAAGGTGAATTATCGCAAAACTTATATAGTAAATTTGGATTTTCTCCTATAGTAATTGGTGAGCTATCAGCTGTTTTAAGCTTATTTGTTTACACAGTAAAAACATTCTAGATTACAGATAAATCTGACAAAAACAAGTCCTATAGTAATTTTTTTTAAAGTAAAAAAGAAAAGATTTGAGGAAATTTGAAAGAATAACACTGAAATTTCTTCAGGACATACAGAATGTGGTAGGTGAGGGAATGCAAGGCATAGAACACATCTTCAGCTTCCTATCTAAAAATCGACAGATATCACTGCATATGTGCCCATCTTTATCTTTGTCTTTCCTGTAACAAAGGAGGGGAGCTCTCTTCCCTTTTTTATAGCTTATTCCTTCACCTGTGATCTAAATCTCATAAGCAATTGTTCCCAAAGGGATTTAATCCATTAGAAGTCTATCTTCTTCAACTTCTCCCTGTCCACCAAGTCCTTCTCATAGTGCTTAAATGTGCCCAAACCTAACTTAGTCTTTTACAAAGATTCCCTTTACTCCAAATCCCCCTCATCTTCATAGTCAAACTTCTACGGTCTTCTATACTCTATCACCTATTATATTATACCTCCTCAATCCACTGCAATCGAACTTTTGCCACCACAATTTCACTGAAATAACTCATACCAATAACCTCCTTGTTGCAAAATCCAAGGAGCATTTTGAGATACAAATTTCCTATCTGTAAACAGGAATAGCAAGAGTACCTACCTCTGCAAGGATTAAAGAAGCTAATCTATGCATCTAACTTTAACAAGGTGCCATATGTTAATATTGCTATTTTAACAATGCCTTACATCTGGATATTTACATGCCTCTTTGCTGTCATAATCCCACACTTTCTTCATTTTCCTCCTCTTTTCTGGGTATCCCTCTGAGCCAAGATCTATGTGAGTCTGAATCCTATTGGCTTTCTACTACATAGAATCTATAATTATAACAGAGTACAATATACTTTAGTCTCCTTCCCAACGGTTTTATGCTGTTCTTGAAGGAATTTGTTGTTTTGTTTTGTCTTTTTACATTTTTAGAAAGAGGAACACATGTTTGGCACTGTTTCTCTTATATGAAGGCATTCATTTATTCAAAAATGCCCTGAACTAAAATGGGAACCCAAGATCTATGAGGACTTCAATTTGAAAATTTATTGATATAAATTTTTGCCTATAACAAAGCATATTTGTTCAAAATAATTAGCTCATATTAATAATGACTATATTTGTGAGGACCTAGTGTGTATAGCCTCTTTATGCAAATTTTCCCAAGTCTTTAAAACAGACCTGAAAGTTTGATTTTATCAAAATTTCCAGATACAGAGTCTCAGAAATTAAGAAACTTGCCCAGGTTACAGAGTTGACAAATGACCTATGAAACTACAAAGCTCATTCTCTTTCTACTACATAGCACTGCCTTTTAACTTCACTTCATTTTCCTAGTGAAATTAAAAGGAAATTCAGAGTAATACGAAATCTGTGTGGCCATGCTCTGTGATAGCAGACCCTGTGCTGAACACCGGACTAGAAGAGGAAGACCTCTAAATATGGCATGACAATCATCATGTCTAGAGTAGCTCCAGGAGAACACAAAGGAATAAGGGCTTCTTGCCTAGAGAGGGTAGAGACAAGGAGGTCTCAGGGAAGTAATATTTGACCTAGGAAGCCAGGTGTTTCCACCCTTGTCATACAGTCCTGGCTGATTTCCTTTCTTGGTCACTCTAATTAAATCTCCTATAGCAGTTTTCCAACCTCAGTAGTACTGACATTTTAGGCCGAGATTGGTACTACTTCCTTGGCATCCACACTGTATGTGCCTTATATGTTTAGCAGCACTCATGGCTTCTACCTATTTGATGCCAGTTAGAACCTTGGATCTTCTACAGTTGTGACAAACAAAAATGTCTCTAGATATTGCCAAACATCCCCAGGGCAGCAGACTGCCCTCAGTTGAAAAAACAAGAGTCTAACCTCTACTGCTAAGTGTACAACTTCTTTTTATGGGAGATGGAGTCTCACTCTGTCGCCCAGGCTGGACTGCGGTAGCAGATCTCAGCTCACTACAACCTTTGCCTCCCCGCCTGGGTTCAAGTGATTCTCCTGCCTCATCCTCCAGAGTAACTGGGACTTCAGGTGCCTGCCACCATGCCTGGATAATTTTTTTTTATTATTTTTAGTAGAGATAGGTTTTTATCATGTTGGCTACACTGGTCCCCAAATCCTGACCTCAAGTGATTCACCCATCTGGGCCTCCCAAAGTGCTGGGATTACAGGCAAAAGGAGTGAGCCATGGCGCCCAGCCTAAGTGTACAACTTTTATCATGATAATTAAAGAAAAAGAGTAGATAGCCAAGAAAAAATGTTCTCATTAGATTTTAATATATTATAGAAGAGATACCATAATTGGGAGGAAATAATTCAGTGTCATTTATTAGGACAACTTATAAACCATTTTGACAAGAATTAATTAGTATCCCCAAATGCCCGTCAATGATAGACTGGATAAAGAAAATGTGGCACAACCTTTATAGAAAAGAGTACGGAGAGAGAGATCCAAGATGGCTGATCACTAGCAGCTCGGGATTGTAGCTCCCACTGAAAGCGCAGAGAACGAGAGGACGCTACATTTTCAGATCAATTTTTGTTGCTCACGCACCAGGAGATTCCCAGCAGAGGAGCCCCACTTCTTGCCAGCGTGACTCTTGAGGCCGGTGAGGTGGTTTTGCTGCTGCCTTGGAGCGGCGATTCTCGGTGCAGAGTCAGAAAAGCACCATCAATCTTAAAGCCGCTGTTTTGGCCGGCACAGTGGGTTGCTCAGATTTTAGCACCGGGAATCAACAAGTTGGACATCCATTCAGAAACCCAACTATAAAGACGGTAATTATAAAGACCACAGATGGATAAATTTATAACGAAGGGAAGAAACCAGCCTAAAAAGGCTGAGAATACCCAAAATCAGAACGCCTCACCCTCTACAGGGGATCACAGTTCCTCATCAGCAACAGAACAAGGCCTGATGGAGAAAGACTGTGTTCCATTAACAGAAGCAGGCTTTAAAAAGTGGATGATAAGAAACTTCTGGGAATTAAAAGAACTTGTTCTAACCCAATGCAAAGAAACTAAGAACTTTGAAAAAAGGTTTGACGAAATGTTAACAATAACACACAACTTAGAGAGGAATATAAATGAATTAATGGAGCTGAAAAACACAACACGAGAACTTCGCGAACTATGCACAAGTTTTAACAGCCGAATTGATCAAGCAGAAGAAAATAAAATATATCAGAGGTCGAAGACCAACTTCATGAAATAAAACAAAAAGACAAGATTAGAGAAAAAAGGACAAAAAAGAACGAGCAAAGTCTCCAAGAAATATGGGACTATGTGAAAAGACCTAATCTACGTTTGATAGGTGTACCTGAATGTCATGAAGAGAATCAATCCAAGCTGGAAAATACGCTTCAGGAAAACTTTCCCAACCTAGCAAGGCAGGACAGTATTCAACTTCAGGTAATACAGAGAACACCACAAAGATATTCCTCAACAAGACCAACCTCAAGGCACATAATCGCCAGATTCACCAGGGTTGAAATGAAAGAGAAAATACTGAGGGCAGCCAGAGAGAAAGGTCAGGTTACCCATAAAGGGAAGCCCATCAGACTCACAGCAGATCTCCCAGCAGAAACCCTACAAGCCAGAAGAGAGTGGGGGCCAATATTCAACATCCTTAAAGAAAACAACTTTCAATGCAGAATTTTACATCCAGCCAAACTAAGCTTCATAAGCAAAGGAAAAACAAAATCTTTTGTGAACAAGCAAGAACTCAGAGATTTCATCACCACCAGGCCTGCTTTACAAGAGCTTCTGAAAGAACCACTACAAATAGAAAGGAACAACCAGTATCAGCCTTTCTAAAAAATACCAAAAAATAAAGAACATCAACATAATTAAGAAATTGCATCAACTAATGGGCAAAACAGCCAGCCAACATTAAATGACAATATCAAACTCACATATATTGTTATTAATCCTAAATTTAAATCGACTAAATCCCCCAATCCAAAGACACAGACAGGCAAAAAAAGCCAAGACCCATTGGTATGCTACATCCAGATCCATCTCACATCCAAGGATACACAAAGACTTAAAGAGATGGAGAAAAATTTACCAACCAAATAGAGAGCAAAAATAAATAAATAGAAAGCAGGAGTTGCAATTTTTACTGATAAAATACACATTAAAGCAACAAAGATCAACAGAAGCAAATAAGGACATTATATAATGATAAAAGGATCAATGCAGCAAGAAGAACTAAAGATCCTAAATATATATATACGCACTCAATACAGGAATACCCAGATATATAAGACTTATAAAGAGACTTGGACTCCCACACAATAATAGTGGGAGACTTCAACAAAGTTAACATCGATATTCAGGACTTGAACTCAGATCCGGAACAAGTAGACTTAATTAACATTTATAGAACTCTCCGCTTAAATACACAAAATATACACTCTTATCAGTACTACATCACACCTATTTACAGGTTTAAATGAAATATTGGTTGGATGCTTGTTAATTATTTTCTTCCCTCATTTTTTTTAATGTATCTATTAAACACAATTACAGTCATACCCATTTTTAGACTGCATTCTAGCCCGGGCAATAAAGCAACACCGCTGTTCTCTCTCCCTCTTCCTTCCTTTCCTTCATTCTTTTTTTTCATTCTTTCTCTTTCCTTCTTTCTCTCTTTCTTCCTCTTAAAAAAAAAAAAAAAAAAAAAAAAAAATGTGGCACATATACACCATGGAATACTATACAGCCATTTAAAAAGGATGAGTTCGTGTCCTTTGCAGGGACATGGACGAAGCTGGAAACCATCATTCTCAGCAAACTGACACAAGAACAGAAAACCAAACACCACATGTTCTTACTCATAAGTGGGTGTTGAACAATGAGAACACATGGACACAGGGAGGGAAACATCACACACTGGGGGCTGCTGGGGGGTTGGGGGGGATAGAGGAGGGATCACAGAGGGTAGGGATATTGGGGAAGGATAACATTATGAGAAATACCTAATGTAGATGATAGCGGGGGAAGGGATGGATGCACCAAATTAGCATGGCATGTGTATACCTATGTAACAATCCTTCACAATCTGCACATGTACCACAGAACTTAAAGTATAATAAAAATAAATAAATAAATCTTAGATATAGTAAGTCAGTACATCGTTAATACTTCAAATCAGGGAGGAAAAAACAGCAAAGAATATTTATCACAACTTAGGAAAGGAGGGACTTACCAGTTTAGACACAATAAGGGAATTGACCAAGAGTCGCAATGAATATTTAAAGATATATTGTTAACTATGAGGAAATTAAAACCTCTTGCCCTTAGAATTCAAACACAAATAGTCAACCAAAAACAGCAAAAATGTTTACAGGGAATATGGCAAATAAACAGCTGAAGTGTAAATTAATAAAACCACTTTAAAACTGTTTGTCTTAACTACTAAAATTGGAGATGTCCACCCAGACCTAAATTTTGGTTTCTAACTGTACCATTTGCCAATAAATGGAATCAGGGCTCCTCTGAGAAACTGCCAATTCTAGGGCTGGGACAGGGAATAGATAAGATGAGCCTATAGCATCTCATAGTGCCAGAAACAAAGAAAATAAAATAATGGTGTACGTCAAAAAGACCCAAGATACAACCAGAAAGAGATCCCAATGGCCTAAATAAAGGTATTGGATTATAGCCCAAAGTACAAAGCAAATATCCATGAGTCTGTACTGGTATAGATAAATGTCTGAATAAATGGGAGAAAAGAGCCAAATCTCTCTTAGAGAAGATTTCCAAATACTTTATGTAGGATATTCTCTCCTCCAGGAAGTGACTCTTAACCCAACTGTACCCTACTTCCAAGAGCATTGACTGTGCTTATTGATTTCCTTCCAAAGGGAGGAATATGGGAGTAGGTGGGGAGAGTGGAGAAACTTTTTAGTGAGAAACCTGACAAACACTGCCCCAAGATCAAGGCTACTATTATCATAGATAAGTCACTATGATAGTATGTACTGTTGATATTGTGACAAGAATGGCATGTTACCACTATGATATTCCTTCCCCAAACCCATCATCCTAGTCCAGCCATAAGAAAATAACAAAGTGATAGACATGCTACAAGTTACCTGACGAGTACTTCTAAGAACTGTCTATGTCATCAGAAAACAAGGAAACACTGAGATACTTTCACAGACTAGAGGAATCTACAGAGACAAAATGATTAAATGTAATATTTAGGAAAAGAAAAAGAATGCTATGGAAAAACTAGTGAAATCCAAATTAAGTGCAACTTAATTGCCTTATTGTATTCATTGTGACAATTATACCATAGTAATGCAAGATATTAAAAATTGAGGAAATTGGGTGACAGGTATACAATAAATTTCTGAAATTCTAAAAAAAAAAAACTATTCTAAAATGGTTATTCCTTAAAACTGAAAATATGCCATGACATAGCAATTACAGTCCTTAGAAAATATCCAATAGAAATATGTGTGTAAGTACAGTAGGAGATATGCAATAAATACAGACCCACTGCTTTTAATTCCTAACCACTGGAAAAGACCCAGGAGTCCATCTATAGTAGAACCAATCAATACACTGTTGCAAATTCATACAATGAAATCCTAAACAGCAAAGAAAATATATGATTGCAGCTAGAATATGCCACTAGAATAAATCTCATAATTAGTGAAAGAAAGAAGTCAAATCAAACAAGATTATGAAGTAACTATCATAAAAGTAGGTTTCCTAATACCTCTGTGGAGATGTGGTGGAGGGGGATGAAGGGGGCCTTAGGTCCTGGTAATGAAAGTCCTATTCCTCGATCTGCTGATGGTTTACTTGAGTGATCACTTGGTAATCATTTACTAGGCTGCATGTTTATGTTTAGTGCAGTCTTCAATGAGTTACAGTTCACACTAAAATATTGTTTTGAAAAGGTTCAAATCCCTAAAATGGCATGCTACAAATAGGTCAGAATAGCAATAAAACAAATTTATTGTGAATAGCCTATTCATAGGATAGGGGAAAAAAGGCAAAATGCAAATGGCTAACAAGTATATCAGAAAATTTTCAAACTTAAGCAGATAGCACAACTGATGCGAACCAGGAAACGTCTCTTCTCAAAGATCAAAATGGCAAAAATAAGCTATAAAAAACAATATCACATAAAAGTAAAGAGTTAACATAAATGTTAATTACTACACTCTTGAAAAACTGCATATCTGCATGTCTACTGAGAACTTTACAAACATGCATGACTTTTCAAATAGTATCTTCTTTGGGAAATCATCCCAAATAATAAAAATCCTGAAAAAAATCCTAAATACAGAAGAAAGGTTTTGTGCATAAGAGTGTTTATTTAGAATAGTAAATAATTGTCAATAAGGATTCAATTATAATAAAACAAATGCATAAAAATATAGCACACACTTGATTTTTCAGTCATTAAAATGACCTCGTCATACAGCAAAACAGATGGCAGGTATATGAAGCAATGAAACTACTAAGCAACGAAAACAAAACCTTTGCATAAAAAAAAATATATATATATACTTAAAATAATTGTCACTAATTGTCCTAAACTCAAAACACAACTGAGTTTAGAACAATTGTGACAATTACCTTAAATCAGAATACATTCCTTAAATAACTGGAGAAATAAAAAGGTAAAAGGCAATATCCATTTGTTAAATTCCAAAGTTAAAGAAATCAATGTCTGTCATCTGTACTTGAATTTGGCGTGTTGGCAATCATTGCTAACTTGCAGAGAGAGCAATTTTGGGTCACTGCTGGAGTAGAGGGAGTGGGGGTGCTGAAGCATTATAGGCTAGAGGATGACCAACGCAGGGACAAGCGTGTGCTATCTTACTAATATTTCCTGAACTTTGCTAGGGGGAGGTGGAGAGAGAGATACTGCTAATATGGAGCACCAGTGAGAGCAGCTGGTTCACCTGCAGAGCAGTTTTTAGGTGGTTTCGTTTTCAGCAGGGAGAGGGTCTAGGAGGAGACCCAGAGTGAATGAAAGACTGCAGAACACAGGTGGTGGGAATAGCTTCCAACTGAAGGACGAACACCTGCTCCTGGGAAGAGAGGCAAGGGGCTTGCCTGCATTCGTCAAGGCTCGTGAAATTGGTGCTATTCATACCGCTTTAATCCGGGAGATTCAAGAAGTGGGCACTGCACACAGTGCCTGCCGAATTCAAGTATAGTTGGCAGGCATTCATTTCTTTATCGCTTTGGAATTTGACAAATGGATGCAGACAACACTAGGTCTCCAGCCAAAGGCTACTTGCAGCTGACCGTGGACTGGAACCCTCAAGGTCGCCTTTCCAGCCTGGTCATGGCTCGTGCATGCCCAGAAGTGTCCCACCCTGGGGTGTCCTGGCAGCTCATCCTCTGGGGCCCCGAGTCCACATCCCTTTCCTTTTCCACACAGAATGTGGGCGCTGGATGAACTCGCACAGAGCCCAACTTCCCATTTTAGTGTGGACAAAGTACCCATCCAGAGAAGAGGAGGGTCATTCCATACCTTGGGTCTCACCAGACGTCGCTGTCCAAGGGTAAAAGCACCGAAAGCCAGGAATCAGAGGGAAAAGGAAGGATCAGCAGGCACTTTCTGTTCCACGAGAAAGGGGAACACACTCTTCGGTTCTTAATACCTCATCTCCCTCCTCGCCTGCGAGAGGAGTAAGCCCTCTAAGAGGGCTGCAGGCCAGCCTGCGTGGTTGGACCCCACGGCAGGCCGGATCTAGCGAATCTCTCTTCCTATTGGCTGCAGGGGCCAGGAAAGTGCTGCTTCCACTCTCCCGCCCTCTACGCTCTTCCACGCATTTAACGCAGAAGATACAGTGTTTGCCTCAGCACACCTGTGGGCGCACAGCCTTCCTCCTTGCTTTCCCGATGTGGGGAAGAGGAAGTCGGGGAATTGAACCCTAGCTTTGAAGGACCTTTCCCAGACTGGCTGACTCCCAACAAGCGGTGTCCCTTTCTCGTCCATCTAATATCCGTACAATTATTGAGCATCTTATTTGTGCCTGACAGTTTTCTGTGCCCTCTCTTGCTGTGAGTAAAATATCCAAACTCTCGCTCCTCTAGCCCTTACCTCCATGGAGCTTACATTCTGTTGAAGGGGCACAGATAATGAGTTGTAGTGTATCAGGTGGTGATCATTGCTGTGGAGAAAATCAGAGTGGGGCTAGGAATACAGCGCTGGGGGTGGGAGGTAGGGGTTGGGTCCTATTTCTCTTTGAATGGAAAGACACTACTAAGGTGACATTTGAAGAACGTGAAGTGTGAGCAGTGAAGATATCTGGGAGGTGGAGAATTGCAGGAGTGAAAAATAGCAAGTGCAGAGGCCCTCAGACAAGAGCCTACTTGACATATTTGAAGAACATTTGAGTCAAATCAACTACAGTGGTCACCAAAGCTCTGTGTTGCTTTATGGATAGTGCAGTTTCATTCAAATCTCACATGACTAGAACTGCTCTAAGATGAATTCATGGCCTTGGCCCCTGAAGACAGTCTTAGAAGCTAATAGGTCCAGGAGCTTCGGGATTGAGAATTGCCTCTCAGAGGAGAAACCTGGATGCATGGGTACATAGACGCTCAGTTCAGATGGCTTCCTTTTCCTAAGGATTATTTATTTGGAACAAGTTTTCATATTCACATAGCAGCAAGACTTGGGAGATTCTAACCTTATTAAAGGTAGCACTTCTCCAGCTGGACTCTTCAAGGAAAACTTTAAGCTTTATTGGCAAAGGAGGAACCAGTATTCATTGGCATTAAGAAAACGTACACTCTAGGCAGCTGATACTAAGGACTCAGGTGTGCTAGTTAGCAAGATGGGTCCAACAACCTCAGTAACAGCCAGAAATCAGAGGGCTAGGTTACAAAAATTCATACAAAAAATACCTCAAAAGGACAACCAAGTGTAGGGTGAGAGAAAGGATAAACCCTTTTTAGTTTGGTGCCAATATACTATATTAAATTGCTTTAATGTGCTAATGTGCCGAATATGTTCACAATCATGTATATCTTAAGAGAAACTATAAATGCTAGAAGGTTTGGTTTGGAAATTGTTTCCAACATGCACACAAAACCATGAAATAGAACATTTCTGCTGCCCCATGAAGGCTGTTATTATCTTGCTTTATTTTCTGTTTATATAAATTTATATTTGGAAGTGTTATTTCTTCAGCGGGATCTTATCAGAAACCTGTACTTTTGAAATTATTGCAATGCAATGCCTCATGAAAGTAATCTTTAATATCTAAAAGGTCTGCAATTGTGAGTGATTGTAGTACTTTTTCATTTGTTGCTGGTAACCTACTTTAAATGACATCTCTGTGTTGCAAAAAGGTAAAAATGCTTGTAGGATTTGTCAAATTGAAAGAACTTGTCACTTCCCCTGTCTACCACAAGCATAAAGGTAAAATAAAAGTGGTAGTACTCCATTTTACTAAGAGTTTGAGAGATTTCCTTATAGGCCCCTGATTTCTTCCTGTTTATACTTACATAAGTCCCTCTCAATAAACAATCCACATTGAACACATCAATTCTCTCGTATGTATCCTTTTACATTTTTTTCTTCATGCTGCATAAACAGTCAGATGCACAAATACAATGAGTAACAAAGTTTGAATTACTTTTTTTTTGTATTTTTACTCTCACCCAATAAATAATTTTATTTATTTACTATTGGTCTTTCCCTACTCCACTCATCCCCACCTAGAGAATGGATCCATAAAAGATAAGATTTTTATTTATTTCATTCATTTTTTTTGTTCTCAGCACCTAAAGCAGTGAATGAATAAATCAACAGCACCTCATTAATTTAAGAGGGAGTAAAGTGAAAACAAGAATGACAAGTTGAAGAAAGTCCAGAATGGCTAACATGGGACAAGGGAGCAAAATAATGGAATACGGAATCAGAGAAATAGGGAATGAGAAAAGTAATTAGAGAGATATCATGTGAGCCCCTATAGGTCACTGTAAGTACCTTGGCTTTCACTCTGAGGAAACTAAGAAGCCAACTGAGGGTTTTGGGCCAAGTGAATAATGACGATTTTGTTCTAAGAGAGTCATCCTGGATGTATATGAAGTATCCTGGAGTAGGGCAATGGCAGAAGCAAGCACACCAGTTAAGAGGCTATTATAATAATCCAGATGAGAGAATATGATGGCTAGGGCGAGGCTGGTAACAGCCATAATGGTGAAAGTAGTCATATTCTGGGTATTTAAGATGGAATTGCAAGGATTTGCTGACAGAACAGATATGAGAGGTAAGAAAAAAGAAAGGAGTCAAAGGGAAATCTAAGATACTGACTTGGGAATTTGGAAGAATGAGATGGAGAAGACTGTTAAAAAAGCAAGTTTGTGAGGCATTTCAGGAGCACATTTTTGGTAAATTTGGGATGCATATTAAATATTGAACATTGAAGTCAAATTGACAAGGAGGGAGTTTAGAGTTGGAATTCAAAGTCTGAGCAGGAAATATAAACTATAAGTCACTAGCTTATAGGTGGAATTTAAAGCCATGGAAGATCATTCAAGGAGTGAGAATAGAACATTCAAAGACTGATCCCTGGGGAATCACTCTACTGTTTAGAAGTCACAGAAAGGGAGCAGACCTGGGAGGGGCAATAAAATTATTTTCAAGAGATCATGAAAAACAACAGAGAGGAAAACCTGAAGGGTGTGCTGTCTAAAACTCCAAGTGAAGAAAATGTTTCAAGGTAGAAAGAGAGATTAATTTTGCCAAATGCTTGAAATAAATTGTGCCAAATTCTCAGAACAAGATGAGACTGAAAACTGACCATTGAATTTAGCAACATCAAGATCATCAGTGATTTTGAATCGAGAAGTTTCACTGACATAGTAGGGTGAAAACCTAATTGAAGTAGGGTCAAAAAAAGATTGGAAGGAGAAAAAAAATGAAGATAATAACTACTTTCTAAGAAGGTTGGCTCAAAAGGAAGGGGGGAAATGATACAGCAGCTGACGGGGAAGTAGGCCTGCTATCGACTGAATGTGTCCTCCCAAATTCATATGCTGAAACCTGATCCCCAATGTGATGGTATTAGGAGGTGGAGACTATGGCAGATGATTAGGTCGTGAGGGCAGAGCCTTCATGAATGGAATTGGTGCCCTTATAAAAGAGTTTCCAGAAAGCTCTCTGGTCCCTTCTGCCATGTGAGGACTCCACGAGAAGAGAGTCATAAATGAACCAGGAAGTGGGCCCTCACTAAACTGAATCTGTTGGTGCCTTGATCTTGGACTTTCAGCCCCCAGAACTGTGAGCAGTGTTTCTGTTGTTGTCAACTATCTGGTTTGTGGTATTTTGTTATAGCAGCCCACACTAACTACAACAGGGCTGTAGAAAATTTCTTTTTGTTCTGTCATTTTGTTTTGAAGAAATGACAGCATTCTTGATGATGGGAAAGATATAGTAAAGAGGGAAAATTGATATTGCAAGGGAAGGAAATTAGTGGATTTAGATGCATGTGGGCAAGAATGGATGGAAACTAGTGACTACATGATCAGGCTTCCAGCTATAAAGGGGCACTGATGCAGGTAGGTGTATGAATACATTGTGTGGATGGGCAGGGGTATGGAAGTTCTCTTTGCTTATTTTCTCAGAGCAGTTAAAAACACATTCATCAGTTGAGGATGAAGATGGCAAAACTCATCACCAGTTTGTAAGTGCTCTATGGACACAAAATATATGATCAGTTCTAGATATAAGGTTTCTGTGTATACCTTTGAAATTCAGATTATTAATTTCTGATTAAAAATAAATATAATTATTAATACTCAATCTGTGTATGGCTTTATTTTATCATGTCCTAGTTCTAATTCTAAAACAAACATGTTGAATTTTCCCATAGAACTGTAATTTTTAATCAAGTACTCAAATTTATGCATTATTGCTCCATGTACTTAGCAGGTTTGGTGGCATTATACTTCTTCATAAATTGTACCTTTTATCAAGATATAAAGTCAATCTCTTCCTTTGGTCCTTAAATTAACCTTCAATTATTTGAAATTTTTGCTTGTTTGCCTAGTATCTTTTTTTACACACCTCATAGATGTTTCTTGAAAACAGCATATGGTTGGATTTTGTTACTTGAGTGACAGAGTTTCTATTGAAAAATTCAGTCCATTCACATCTAGCATAATGGCTAATGATTTATTGCATTCTTTATGTATGTAACTTTGGTTTTATTTTATATCACGGCTTTCTCTGTTTCCTTGTCCATATTTTTTGTGGGGTATTTCTGTTTTTGGTTTGTTATTTGTTTAGAATCCTTTCTTGAATTCAGAATACAGGCTCTGAATTTTTCAAATACCTTAAACATTTCTTTCACTGCATTAGGGATAGATGACTTTTTTGGCTGACGTACTGAAGCCCCTTTATCCTATTAGTCTATACTGCTATTGAACACATTTTTAGCTTCCAACATTACAAAAGAGAAGTCCAATTTCATTTATGTTTTTAGATAACTTAATCTTTTTACCTAAAAGCTTATGAGTTTTCTCTTTACCCTTACAGTATGAGAATTATATCTTTATATGTCTAGTGTGAATCTTTACTCACTACTCCAGACTGAAATGTAGTGAGTTATTTGGCCTGCATTCATGTCTTCTCAAAAAAATTTAAACACAAAGACATTTTCTACTATTCTGTTATTTGTTTCTTCACTTTTATAAACTCCTTTTTCTTCTTGTAGAACTTTTATGTCTGCATAATAGGTTTTAGATATCTATTATTTAAGCCTATTATCTATTTTTCATGATTTCAAACTCTTTTTCCTCTTCTATGCTTTCAGGTATTTCATATAGGATACATTTTAGCTCAAAAAGTGACCATTTTCCCCCACCAATTCAATTGCTAACATGCTTAATTACAAAAAAATACAGATTTTCTTTTCACATTTTACTCACATATTTTCTCATTAAAATGTACAAATGTTCTAAGCTTATTAGAGATATTTATAAAAACACAGTGTAACATAGACTTGTATGCATGCACACATACATGCTCATGAAACATTTATGACAGATATGGATACAAAACAGCAGGGGTAAGAAAGGAGGTCCACAATACCCACACAGATTCCAGAGACCTCTCTCAGTCACAACGTTGTGTTTTATGGCCAGCAAGTGAACCACTAAGATATTTTGATTTCAGGGAAGCCACAGCTCATTCAAGTAGGGGGTCTTTTATACTACTCCTGTCACGTAGCTAAAACCAAGCTATGGGACCAGGTTCAATGGCAGAAACCAGATGCAAACCATTAATCAATACATTTTCTATAAGTAACACTGGCAGATTTCCCTGTTGGTATTTTTTGGAAAACTATGTTAGCACAAAGCTACATTAATTCCTATGTAGTATATTCTATTCAGGTTTGGCCAAGGATCAATATCATGGCTCCAGGCATCCCTGGAAATATTTGTAGGTTTTCAATATACCAGTTGAGAGTTACAATGAAATTATACACTGTGGATTAGCATTTTTCATCAGGTGTGGAAAATTCTAAATCATTATTTCTTCACATATTGATCTTTGCTCATTTTATCTTTTCTGAGGCTCTAATTTTGTATGTTAGATCTTTTCACTGTGTTCCATATATTTCTGATACAGTTTGGATGTTTGTCCCCACTGAAATCTCCTTGTTGAAATGCAATCCCTAAAGTTGGAAGTGGGGCCTGGTAGGTGGTATTTGGGTCATGGGGGTGGGTCACTCATGGCTTGGTAATATACTTGTGACAGTGAGTTCTAACGATATCTGGTTGTTTAAGTGTGTGGAGCCTCCCTATGCTCTCTCTCTCTCGCTCCTTCTCCCACCATGTGAGACATGCCCACAGCCCCTTCACCTTCCATCATGATTGTAAGCTGCTTGAGGCCTCCCTCAAGCAGATACCAGCACCGTGCTTCCTGTAAACCCTGCAGAACAGTGAGCTAATTAAACCTGTTTTCTTTATAAATTACCCAGTCTCAAGATATTTATTTTATACAAGAATGGCCTAATGCAATTTCTTATGTTCTTTATGTGCCTTCTACTCTGTACTTTAGCTTGGAGATTTTATTTACATATAAATATATATTTTTATATAAATATTTTACATTTATATATTTTATATATAAAATAAAAATTTTATAATACAAATGTTTTTATATAAAACCAAAATCTCCAAGCTCAACATATGAACTAAATTATATGTAATATATAATTAAAATTATATATTTAAAATTTTATTTTATAAAATATATACTTTATAAATCTTAAAATATCTAAGATTTTATATTTATAAAATTAAAATATATATTTAAAATTTTATACATGCATATAAAATGGTAATCTTCTTATTCAGGTATTTGTATTCTTTCCTCTTCTCCTCTGGTGGATTTGATCTGCTATCATACACATTGATTACATTCTCAATTTTAATTTTATTCATAAAATTTTAATTTTCAATTAAAATTCCTGATCTTAACTCTTCTCCATTATTGAACATATTCATCAGAATTATGTTTAAATATATATTTGTTATCTGAATAATTTAGTCAACCATGAATTTGTTTCTATTGCCTTTTTTCTTTCTGTCCTTATAATTTTTGGTTGAATATCAGTCTTTGAATATGAAATATTGTAGAAGTTCTGAATAATATTCCTCCTGAGAGAGTTCCTCTCATAGGAAGATAGGGCAGGCAGATAATACCAATCCAGTCAGGTATGGAGCTGACTCAAAGTTGAATTGCAGCTACATCTCTATTTACTGCCAATTTACTTCTGTTCTTATTCTCCCTATCTTGGGGGAATATTGGCCTCTGCCCTTTAGCAGGTATATCTCTTCAGATACACATTTTGTTTCTCTGAAAACCGAATCCTCTTAGCTTTTTTTAAAAAATTTTGGTTAGTTCCTTGAGGTTCAGTTCTGATTAATGGAATATTTTAAGTGGAGGGAATTCTAGTTGGCTATCTATTCCTTGGTGGGTTTTGAACTACAATTTTGATTTCCCCTGATCTGTGATGAGACTTCTGAAAATTTTCTGTGCATATCAACAGCCTTCTTCTTTTTTCCCTGTTCATCTTAAGAATTCTGCTAATTGTTGAAGAGAAAACCACCAAGTTTTGGGTTGGCTGATTAAAGAAAGATTCCCTTTTCATCAGGATCTTGGCCCTAAATTCCTTGCTGTCTTGTCAGACATGACTCTAATTTTTTTTTCTTAGTTATGTGACATTGACCAAAATTATGGAAAATTCTATGCCCTCTAGCCACAGTCCTATTGTTGCATCCAAGCGAGTTAGAAGGAAAATGCCACACTCTGAGTTCCAAATTAAGAGTCCTTTATTAGCCAGCAACTAAGAGACGGCTAATGCTCAAAATTCTCTTAGACCCAAGGAAGGGGCTTGATTTCCCTTTATACTTTGATTTAGGTAGGGGAGGGGGAGCCTAGCTGAAGTGGAATTTTACAGAAGTAGAACAAGCAAGTTAGATAAGGAAGCTGGTAACCAGGAGGCAGGAGGTTTCCAGGATTGTTGGTTGCTAAGGGTACTTCCACACAGTCATCAAGGGGAGCGGCAGGGGGAACTTTCCATACAATCAATCACCAAGGAAGGTATTCACAACAGCTGGTAGACTTGCCAAGCAGAATGCAGTTACAATGGGTTACAGGTACTGTGAACAGTGTGAACCACTCTTAATGATTCAAAGCTTTCAGGGCAGCATGACTCAGTAATGCACCTGTGGGGGTCGAGGCAGGGAGGGAGAAGCTAAGCTGGAGCTTACTGCTAAAATGGAGTCAGTCAGGCTAGCCCAAGTTAGGCTACCACACTATTCCTAGATTCTTCAATTTTTTGCTATGAAGAATCTGTAACATCTTGGACTAAGAACTTGGGCTCTCTCTCTCTTCCCATGCAAGGCAGTTTCTTCACTCCCCCCCACCCCAGGTACATCTCTAGGCATCTGGGACTGTTCCCAGGACCCCCATCAGAGCTAGTGCTTTGGGTCTCTACACGTTCAAGCCAGGGAGGGTCCATGCCCAATAATTTTCAAAATGTAGTTTCCAGAGTCATAAAAAATACAGATGCTCATTGTGTGGTGGACCCAGGCAGTTAGGCTCTGGGCCACCCACCCCTGCTATACTCCAAACTGTAACTGGGTAGAATTCATTCCTAAAAGTCTTGTGTATGCTGTACTTGGTGCTCTTCATTATTCATACTGGCCTCTACCCTTTAGCAGGTATATTTCTTCAGATACACATTTTGTTTCTCTGAAAACTGGATCCTCTTAGCTTTTTTCTCTTTTAATTTTGGTTAGTTCATTGAGATTCAGGTCTGATTAATGGAATATTTTAAGTGGCAGCAGTCATACAGATGGGGATGACAAAGAGGTCTCTACTTCTGTTGACCATTGAATAGAATCATAAAGCCTGCCATTTGCCTTTGGGAGAACCTGGAGAAAATCTTTTTGCTCTTTCGTCTCCTTATAATCTCTCAGATTTAGTACAGGGACAGTCAGTTTACATGTTCAGCTTCTTCATGGCCTCTGAGAGTCAAGGAACCCCAATAAGTTTATAGAAGTCTCTTAGATGGTCCACAGATGTGAGGTCCAGGCTTTTTTGAAAAAATGCTGTTTTAAGTTCTCATGCCTAGGCTTTGATGCTGTTCTCTACATTCTTATCTGGCCCATAAGGAAAGGGATGTGGAGAGGTCTAACACTAGGTCTCTAAGAGAGTGCTCAATCCCAACATTTCTCATTATAAACCTCAGTATTCTGGTTTAGGAGAAGCAGACAGCAATAAGCAGGAAATAGAGGAGTTCATTGAGGCAGCCATTTCTTATCATCTCCCTTACAATCCTCATATATATTTTACAGAGAGCCTTCCTGCGATTCATCTTATGAAATGGGAGAACTACTCACTTTCTTTTACATGAAAAAACCTTGGTTTTTCCCAGTATTTACCAACTTTGGCATGGAGAAGATATTATCAGTGTGTCTGGAGTTAAAGGCCTTTACATGAAAAAACCTTGGTTTTTCCCAGTATTTACCAACCTTGGCATGGAGAAGATATTATCAGTGTGTCTGGAGTTAAAGGCCTAATCCTTAAGGATTAGTGTTCTTAGTTAATTAGCAAACAATCAGTTGCTTAAAACAAAATCCTAGGTTCCACTTCCCTCTCAAAATAAGTTCAAACACATCAAAGTCCAGGAGACTCAGTTATACCTTTCACATCCTTGATACAAAATAATTTAGTTTCAAAGCACACTATTTTTTTTAAATGATAAGTTAATTATAAACATCAATAGCCAACTCTTGATATTTTTGTTCTAGGAATACTGAAAAGTAAATTACGTGGCTTATCCAGATTATTCCTTAACAATAATGAGTAATATTCTCAGGGTGGAAGCAGAGTGGCAGAACAGCCCACTTCCAGTGTTCCTTCTTACTGGTCAATGTCTTTGCATTCAGTAATTCAACTATCAATTGTAGCTATTTAAACACATTGCAATTTACAGGTGAAAAAACTTAAGGGTGAGCGGTTAAACAACGTGCTCAACACCACCTAGTGGATAACAATGATTGATAGGTTTTAAAGTTATTCCAGTCAGACAACAAAGCCCACATTTTAAAAATGCTATGCTGTACTCTCTGAATGTTGAAGCCAGGGAGGTTTCACGCCCAATAATTTTCAAAATGTGGTCGCCAGAGTTGTAAAAAATGGAGGTGCTCGTTGTGTGGCGAACTGAAGCAGAAAGGCGCTGGGCCACCCACCCCTGCTAAACACCAAACTGTAAATAAACAGTTCACATTTAGAGTACTTCCTATGTGCCAGGAACTGGTTTAAGCATTTTAACTACACTAATCATTTCAATCTAACAAGTCTGTAAAATAGTTACTATTATTGGCAATTAATATTAAGCCTATTAAGCTGATGCGTAAAGGTTAGGTAATCCAGCCAATAGCTCAGAACTGGTGTTGCCAAATTAGAATCCAAGGAGTCCCTTGCTTTTAATGACTATCCTACCAAAAGTTCCTTGCCCAATAAAATGTTTGAATATTACTAATCCAGCCCAAGTATGAGGGACAGGGCCCAAAGATGCGAAAATATTTTCCTTAGGACACTGAGGAGGGGCTCATCTTCTCATGGCTTCATCTCAGCTCCACTGTGCGTTTCCCTTCTCTGCCTGGACTCTCCAGAGCAGCCTGGGACTTGGCAGCAATGAGGGAGGGAGGAAAGCCCCACTGTACCAGGAACGAAGAGGGTCTCTGTCAACAACAGGGCGGAATTTGAAAAGCGCTAACCTTGAGTTTAGAGCGAAGCTAGCTAGTGCCAGGGATAGTGGGGTGCCCGTTCCGCCGAGGGCGCGGAACAGCTAGGACAACCACGCCTTGCCAACCAAAGGCGACCTGACAGCGTTTCCTTGGGTTCGCGTCCACGGGTTCCGCAGTGGCAGGCGGTGAGGGTCACAGAATTCTCCGAAGCCAAGCGCTCCATTTCCCTTTAACTCCAGCCACGCCCCACTTTCTGGGGCCCTAAAAGCATCGAGAACACTCCTATTCCATTATTGCCGGTGTGTCCTCGCCTTATCCCGGAGCGCACAGCCTTCCAGCGCAGGAATGACAGTGGCCAAAGGTCTGGAGGCGCCGGATCTTTTGGCCAATCAGGGGTCACGTTCACCTGCGCTCTCTTCCCGCCCCGCCCCCCCGTATCCATGGAAACACCGCAAGTGTCTACTCCAACACCCGGGACTTCCGTTTCGGTCCAGCAGGGCTGCGGCCATTGTTTGTGTGGACCGAGTGTTTTGGTCATCCCGGTCCACTCTCTCAGGTTCCGTTAAGTGACGTGAACTCTCGGGAGGACTAAGCCAGAAGCGGACAAGAGCAGGACGAGCTGTGTTTGAAGGAAGAGTGACAGAAAATCGAGGGTCTGGGACTGAGAAGCGACTCCGGTTTAGAAATCCCGGAGACACCCGTGTAGGTGGGTACGTCACGGCTTTTCTCCCACGTGAAGACTGAATAAAGGCAAGGAGAAGAGGGCAGAAGTAGTTTGGGCCCTGAGGTGTGGGTGCCTGGCGTTCGGTTCTAGGGCAGAGTTCTGGCCGGGATCTGGATTAGCAGCGGAGGCCGCGCGAGTCTTCGCTGCAGGAGCAGAGGTTCCGCAGATCTGTGGCCTAGACCCGGAGATCCAGTTCCCAGAGAACCGTTAGTGTGTCTGGTTCTCTGTTGTTTACACTCGAGCAGCCCGTGACGCGCTGGGGGAGCCCAAACCTGTCCTGCTCTTGGGGCATGCATGAAACGTTTTTCATCCAGAGAAAGAGGGCTCTTAACTAATTGCTTATCATTTGCCCAGGAACCTACCTGTGATCAGCAAGGAAGGACTGGGGTGACAAAGGCTCATGCCCCCATTTTACAGGTAAGGAAACTGAGGCCTTGGAGATTTAGAAGTTTGGTCCTCTTTAAAGTTCTACAAGTTCTTGATGCAGAATTGAGACTGATCAGGACCTGGGAGCCCCAGTTCTGGGCTACTTCTCTAAGACTCCAGGTACCTTAAATCCAGTATTCCTGTTTAACAAGCAGGGGAAGGCAGTGGAATGATTTTCTACTTAAACTGAACAAAATAAGAAAAATACCTTGAGAATAGATACTATTTAAGTGTGCTGCTGCTTTTCTGTTAGTAGTAGTAATAATAATAATAATCTCAATAAATAAATGAGTTGTAGCCTTTGAAGTTTCTAAAGGGTTGGAAATAAATCCCATGGTGCCAGTGTTCATAGCTCTCCTTTCTGGTCATTTAAGGGAAACAAAAACATTCAGAGGCTTCTTATTGACCTCTTGTTAGGAGATTTGTGGGTCATACCCAGTTAGTATATGGGGAATTTAATGAGTTTGGGAATTTAAAGTCATACCCAGGTTTTCAATTCCCCATTTCCTCCTCAGTTCAGCCATCTCAGCACTCTACCCTTCCCTAGAAGAGGAGCACAAAGGAGGAAGGAATGTACACTGCTTTCCTCAGAGCCTGATCCCAGGTGAGGATGATTGTCTTTTCTCATTTATAAAATGTCCCTGCATTCTCCATGGGTGGAGGAGGTAGTGGAAGCGGCACTGAAGATGGATGGACTGCACAGAAAATGTTCCTCACTTGCCTGAGAAAATTTCGAGCATGCAGGCTTGACTTTGGCCCACCCAGTGTCTTTTCCCAACATTTACTCATTCATTCATTCAGTCACTCAAGTCTACTGTATAATTCATACTGTTATTGGTGTTCTGAGATAAAGGAATATAAGAATGTCATGGCCGAGTGCAGTGGCTCATTCATGCCTGTAATCTCAGCACTTTCGAGGCCAAGGTGGGTGGATCACTTAGGTCATGAGTTTGAGACCGGCCCGGCCAACATGATGAAACCTCGTCTCAACTAAAAATACAAAAATTAGCCAGGCATTGTGGCAGGCATCTGTAATCCCCGCTACTGAGGAGGCTGAAGCAGGAGAATTGCTTGAACCCGGGAGGCTGAAGTTGCAGTGAGCCAAGATGGCACCACTGCACTCCAGCCTAGGCGACAGAGGGAGACTCCCTCTCAAAAAAGAAAAAAAATGTCTTCACATTGGGGGGAATAAACTGTATGAGATTAGTAATAATTTCTGAAGTTATCCACATTAAGCAGTGCTAGAATGAGTGGCACTTAAAACACAGCAAGAGGAACTCAGATTTGAACAATTATGAGTAGGAAGATACCATTCTAAACAGGAAAGCTATCAATTAATTTCAGGTAAAATTTGAGGGAACAAATAAGGAAACCAGGCTAGTGACAGGGAAGTGTAATATGAATGTATAAAGCCACATTGTGGAGGGCAATTAATGTTTAAATTTGTAATTTATTCTTGTGCATTTCTTCACATGAACCATATTGACAGAGAGCCATTGTTGACCTTTGGGTGTATTTACTTGTAGTCTTTTATCTAATACTTATTGTATATATGTACTCATTAGTCTGTACAAATACTGATAGGTATGTATACATGTTCATACACATGTAGAAATATACATATATAGGCATATGCACCCATATACACACATGTATATAAAGAGATTAGTATATATAAAACATTAAATTAAAAAATTTGAGTCATGACAGCTAGGCTCCATGAGGGCAGGAAATGTACCTGGTATATAGAACTGTACTATGCATATACTAAGCACTCAGTAAATATTTACTGAATGTATGAATAGCTGTTATTTGTATAAATTTTTCACTTAACATATAATGAGCATTTTTCCAAGCATGTTTTGGTAGCATGAGTTTTATTGACACCATACTGTTCCATTCTAGATATATACTATGCTTTATGTATTTTTTTTTTTTTTTTGAGATTGTTGCCCAGGCTGGAGTGCAGTGGCATGATCTCAGCTCACTACAACCTCAGCCTCCTGGGTTCAAGCAATTCTCCTGCCTCAGCCTCCTGAGTAGCTGGGACTACAGGTGCACACTGCCATGCCAGGCTAATTTTTTTGTATTTTTGGTAGAGACGGTCTCAAACTCCTGAGCTCAGGCAATCTGCCCACCTTGGCCTCCCGTTGTTTGCTTTTATTGGGGAAAATTTAGTATTTCCCAATATTTTGTTGTTATAAATATAATAAATATTCTTATACATAATTTGCTAAGTATATGTCTTTATTTTCTCAAGATAAATTCTGAGAAATAGAAAAACAGAATCAAAGAATATAACCATGTTTCAGGCTTTTGAAAAAACTCAAGTTCTCTTTTAGAAATGTTACATGAACTTTAACTCCTACAACCATTTGATAAATGATTCTATCTTACTCTTTACCAGCATTGAGTATTAATTTTTAAATTTTGCCTTGATTTGCATCCTTTTAATCCTTAGAAGGGTTGACTTTTTTACATATATTCATTGATTCTTTGTATTCCTTCTTTGATGAATAGCCTTTTTATATACATCACTGTTTTCCTACCAAATTTTTTGTTTCCATTTGATAGTAGATATTCGTGTATGTAAAACATATAAACCATTTATCATATGCTCTAAATATTTCTCCTAGTTTATCATTTGCCTTTTACTTTAAGGACTTGTTTATATGTTTTAAATTTGCATAAAATGAAATCTTATTTCTTTTACTTATTTAGTTTTGTGCTTTGAAATCTGTTCTTCATTTCCAAATTTAATACATAATTTCATTTTCCTGTTTCTTAATTGTGTTAAGTATTTTAAAATCTTAATTTTTAAATCTATCAAGAATTTATTTTGATGTGAGAAATGACAGAATTTAAACCTTCTTTTTACTTCCTACTTATTTAATTTTTCCACTAACATTTATCTTCTCCATTGACTGTGGTGCTACCTTTTCATATACAAAATTACACAAAAACATATGTATACAAAGATTACTTTTGAAGCTGTCCTCTTTTGTCAACGCTTTTCTCAATTCTTATACTTGTATCAGAGTGTTTTTATTGTTGTTCCTTTATGTGTGTGCATTTGATGGGCAATGAAGAAGAATGTAGCCTTTCTTTTTCACTCGATGAAGATAAAAAGGAGAGAGGATGGCTTTTTCCACAGAATAATATGATGATGATTGCCATTTTGGACCAAGAGATGTAAAAGGCACATGTAATAAGTTTTAGATAATAAACATATTAACCTTTCATTATGTTTAAATCAATATAGCACATTGGTCATAGTATAGACTCTAATTTCACTACCTAAGCTTGTTGCATGTCTATGACTTCTTAATACTGTGAACTAGATTGAATTATTTAGCCAGTCTTTCATCTTTATAGTGGAGAAATAACAGCTACTGTGTAGGGCTGTTAAGAATGTTAAATAAGATCAGACAGGTAAAATTAACTTAGAACAGTGCGGGACATAAAGAAATCACAATTATTCCATTAAGTTAGCTATTATTTGAAATATAATGCCTATCTGAAATAATTCTTTTTAGTCACTAAAACATAAGAATTGAGACAGAGAA
This sequence comes from Cebus imitator, assembly GCF_001604975.1. Classification (NCBI taxonomy): domain Eukaryota; kingdom Metazoa; phylum Chordata; class Mammalia; order Primates; family Cebidae; genus Cebus; species Cebus imitator. The sequence goes on from NW_016107685.1 coordinate 503,773, forward strand.
TCAAGCTTAATTTTTGGGGGAAGCAGATGTCATCATTTGTCACAACTTCATTAATTGAATAAGCCATCTTTCCCCCACAAATTTGATGGAATCTTTGTCATGTGTAAAATGAACTGTTGTACTTGTGTCCATTTCTGGATTCGTAGCCATTTCTGTTGATCTTCTCTGCTCCCATGTCAAGCCATGTTACGAATTACAGAGTCCTTATTAAAGTTTTAGTATGCCATTGAATCAGCCTCTCCTCATTATTCCTCTTTCAAAATGATTTTCTTGGAAAAGCATTTGAAAAACAGTTTGTTACAGCTCTTCCACCCCCACATCAAAATCAAGATTAATATCTTGATTTAATCCCCTTGAAAAGAGATGTTTAGTTAGAACAAAATTATATTTATTTCTGCTAAGACCGAGCAGAGTCTTCTTGTTTCTTCAACACTATTTTTTTGTGCGTTTTTTTTTTTTTTTTTTTTTTGTGACAGAGTCGTCTTGCTCTGATGCCCAGGCTGGAGTGTAGTGGCATAGTCTTGGCTCATTGCAACCTCTGCTTCCCGGGTTCAAGGGATTCTTGTGCCTCAGTCTCCCGAGTAGCTGAGATTACAGGTGTGAGCTACCACGTCTGGCTAATTTTTGTATTTTTAGTAGAGATAAGGTTTCACCATGTTGGCCAGACTGGTCTTGAACTCAAGTTATTCATCTACCTTGGCCTCCCAAAGTGCTAGGATTACAGGCATGAGCCACCATGTCTGGCTCCAATCCTATTTTTAACACTGAAAATTCTAAAACTATATATAGGTTCTAAGTATTTTTGGTAAATGTATTTTTAGGAATTTATATTCTTATTGCTATTGTAAATTTCATTTAAAAATAGTTTATAATTATTACTTATATGTCTGAATGCTTTTTCTATACTCTTAGATTTTATGTAATTTGAACTTTATTGTGATGTATTTCATAAAACCAAAAGAATATATGAAATCATATATATGTACAATTTAAAATATAACAACATGGATACCCACCATTGAAATCAGCATATACTATTTTTTCTTTTTAAGACAGACTCTCATTTTCTCTCCCAGGCTGGAGTGCAGTAGCACAATCTCAGCTCACTGCAACCTCCACCTCCCAGGTAATATTTCTATTTTTTGTAGAGATGGGTTTTCGCCATGTTGGCCAGGTTGGTCTCTAACTCCTAGCCTCAAGTGATCTACCTGTCTCAGCCTCCCAAAGTGGTGGGATTGTAGGCATAAGCCACCATGCCCAGCTTAAATCAGCATAAACTTTTAAAAGCCGGCTGATGATTCCAGAATTTCTTTCCCACTCCTTTCCTAAAGGAGCAGCCATATCTTAAATGTTGTTATTCCTTAGTTTTTTTTTTCCCTGTTCTTTTAACTACATGTACATTTCTAAACAAAATTGTTTAGTTTTTCATATTTTTGAACACTATATAAATGGAATCACGATATATTCTTCCATGAATGGGGTCTTTTGCGTAATGTTAAGTTTTACAATGCATCCATGTTGATTCATGTAGTTGTAGTTCATTTTCACAGCTGTGTACTATTTCATAGTATGAACAATTTATCTTTTCTACTGTTGTTGGACTTTTTGGATTGTTTTGGTTTTTTACAGTTACAGGATTTATTATGCTCTGATTGTTCTTGTACAGATCTTTTGGTATACATGTGTAATCTCTAGTTTATAATTCTAGTAGTAGAATTTCTGAGATCACGAATTCCCTTAAAATAGCTAATAGTTTTCAGGTGATTTTCTTGGATCTCTCAGATATGCAGTTATATCCTCTACAGATAATTTTGTCTAATTGTATTGTCATGTGTTTTCATAGTAGTGGTTTAAAAATTGTGGAACTGCAGAATCCTTGTTAAGTTTCCAGTTTTAATTAGAATGACTTTAATGTTTTACCTTTGGGTTTAAGATATGCTTGTGTGCCTTTTACTTTGTTTTGTTTTGCATGCTTTGTAGTTTTAAATGGAGGATGCCTGTTGAATTTTAAGAAGTATACTTTTTGGCATCCATTAAAATAATCATATGGCTTTTCTTATTTGATGTTATTATAAAAGTTTAAAGTTAATAGCTTTCCTAATTTGAACTTTCCTTTACTTTCTGGCGTAAACTACCACTTTACCATGCTATAATATGCTTTGGTATTACAATAGATTGAATTTTCCAAAGATGGCCATACTTATAATTTATGCTATTTTCATGCTCTTCTTACAACATGACTGACACTGTTTCCACTGAAAGGTGAGGTCTTTGTCCTGCCCCTTTCAAATACAGCCGTGGCTTGTGATTGCCTCATCAGTGGAGTATAGCAGAAGCGATAGGATGTGACCTCCAAGGCTAAGTCATAAAAAGAATGCAGTTTTTGCTTGCCTTTCTTTCTTTTGGGAAACTTGCACCGTGTTGACAGATAGTCCCTACCATTTGAAAGGACCACATGGAGAGAAACATATCTCTCATCAACATTTAGACCAGCCTGCTAGCCATGTGAGTTAGCCACCCTGGAATTGAATCCTTCTTCTCAGTCAAGCCTTTTGATGACTGCAGATCCAACAACTCAACAATCTTGTGAGAGATTCTAATTTTACTACTATAGTTTTGGTGATATGTCAGTATCTGGTAGTCTTCCTGTTTGGTTTACTTGTCTTTACCAACTTATTTCCTTCCTTGTCAGTTTTAAGGAAAAGAAGTCTATTGTGTTCCTCAAAATAGCCATCTGGAAATTTGACTGGAATGTATGGAATTTAAGTTACTCCATCCAAGAGCACGGAAGCATGCTTCTCCTTTTATTTAGATAATTTTTCTTCTTTATTGGAATTTAGAAGCTTTCATCAAAGAAATCTTTGTATTCTTGGTTAAGATGGTTTTGTTTTGTTTTTTTCTGGTGTGAATGGTATCTTACTTTCTAGTAGTTGATTACTAAATCAGTTAAGCTATTTCTTTATTGTATCGGTTTTTTGTTTGTTTGTTTTGCTGAACTCTCTTAACTTATAGTTTGTTGTATACTCTTGGTTTTTCTAGGTAGATGGCCATAACTATAAAATAAGGACATTTTATATTTTTGCTTCTAATCCTTATATCTTTAATTCTTTTTCTTATAGTATTTGCCAGAATCTCTAATGCTGTGTTGAGAGCAGCAGTGATGATGGTCATTCTTGTTACCAGTGTAAAGGGAATATATGAATTTTCTCCATTAAGCTTAAAGTTCTTGATATTTAACCTTTGCCACTTTAGGGAGTTTATGTTTTTCCTCTAGTTTGCTAAAAATGTTTTTAAGACAATATATGAATGTTGAACTTCCTGAACTTTATATCACATGGTTTTTCTGCATCAGTTGAGATTATTATGGATTTCTTCTGTAGTCTATTGATATAGTGAATTATGTTAATGGGTTTTTCTCATGTTGAGCAATCCCTGCATTCCTATAATAAACTGTCTGATCATGATGCATATATTCGATATATTACTGAATTTAATTAGCTAATATTTTATTTAGGATTTTTGAATATTTACAAAATTTACAAATGAGCCTGTAATTTAATTTTATTTATATTGTTCTTATCTAGTCTTGGAATCAAAGATTATGCTAGCTACATAAAATAAGTTGGCAATTTTCACTCTCTACTTTTGAAAACAATGTATTGTAATAGTAATTAACTTAATTACATGTTTGATAAAACTCAACTATAAAACTATTAGAACCTTGGGATTAGGGAGAGAGAGGAAGAGTGTGGCTACCATTTTAATTTAGTACTTACTAGTCTATATAATTTTTTTGTCTTTCATATTTTTTGCCATATTTTATTTTTTGTACTTTACTGGGAATTGGTCCCTTTATTTAGTTACATATTTCTGTATATTTGCCTATAGCTCATAAATATCCTTATATATATAGTTCACAACACCTTTGCATCATTGAAAAATCTTATATTTGAAATTATTTTCCCATTTTGCCCTGTATTTTTTTCATAGCTGTCTTTTTGAAAATCTGACTTTCATTGATCTGACATTAAATTTTTAAGAGCATCTTTTGGCTTCATGCATTTTCTCAATCATTTGTTTCTTATATCTTTCACTTCCACTTCATTCTTCTTTTTTGAGTTTGCTATTTTTTTTTAATGGGAGATAGTTTCTCTTTTTTACATTCCTGAGTTGAATGCTTCATTTCTACTCATTTTTTTAACTTTTAATATGAGGGGTATCTATGCAGTTTTGTTATATAGATAAATTGTGGGTCATGAGTGTTTGGCATTCAAATTACTGTGTCCGCCAAGTAAAGCATAGTACCAGATAGGTCGGTTTTTGATCCTCTCTTTCTCCTCTCTTTATCCACCTTCAAGTAGGCATATACCCGGTAATGGAATTGCTAGGTATGGTAATTCTGTTTTAAGTTCTTTGAGAAATTGCCACACCACTTTCCACAATGGCTGAACTAATTTACATTCCCACTAGCAGTGGATTTAAGTATTCCCTTTTCTCTGTTACCTTGTCAGCATCTTATTATTTTTTGAATTTTTAATAATACCGATCTGACTAGTATGAGATGGTATCTCACTGTGGTTTTGATTTGCCTTTATCTGATGATTAGTGATGTCGAGCATTTTTTCATATGCTTGTTGACTGTGTGTATGTCTTCTTTTGGAAAGTGTTTGTGTATGTCCTTTGCCTACTTCTTAATGGGGCTGTTTTTTTTCTTAATTTGTTTAAATTTCGTATCAATTCTGGACATTAGATCTTTGTCAGATGCATAGTTTGCAGATATTTTCAATTCTGTAGGTTGTCTATCTACTTTCTTAGTTTCTTTTGCTGTGTAGAAGCTCTTTAGTTTAATTAGGTCCCATTTGTCAATTTTTGTTTTTGTTGCAATTGCTTTTGGTGTCCTCGTTATGAAATCTTTGCCAAGTCCTATGTCCAGAATGGTATTCCCTAGGTTATCTTCCAGGATTTTTATAGTTTTAGGTTTTCATGGAAGTCTTAAAATCATGTTGAATTGATTTTTATGTACTGTATAAGAAATCCCTGCTCCATTTATTGAATAGGAGTCCTTTCCCCATTGCTTGTTTTTGTCAACTTTGTTGAAGATCAGATGGTGCTAGGTGTCAGGCATTTTTTTTCTGGGCTCTCTATTCTGTTCCATTGGTGTATGTGTCTGTTTTCATATCAGGACCCTGCTGTTTTGATTACTGTAGCTTTTGAAGTCAGGTAACGTGATGCCTCCAACTTTGTTCTTTTTATCTAGGATTGCCTTGGCTATTTGAGCTACTTTTTGGTTTCATATGAATTTTAAAATAGTTTTTTTTTTCTAATTCAGTGAAGAATGTCATTGGTAGTCTGATAGAAGTAACATTAAATCTGTATATTGCTTCAGTATGGCCATTTTGATGATGTTGATTCTTTCTATCCCATGAGCATGGAATGTTTTTCCATTTGCATATGTCGTCTCTGATTTCTCTGAGCAGTGCTTTGTAATTCTTGTTGTAGAGATCTTTCACCTCCCTGGCCAGCAGTATGCCTAGATATTTTATTCTTTATTATGGCTATTGTAAATGGGATCACATTCTTGATTTGGCTTTCAGCTTGGATGTTGTTGGTATTGTAGAAAGCTACTGATTTTTATACATTGGTTTTGTATCCTGAAACTTTCCTGAAGTTGTTAGATGAAGGAGCTTTTGGGCAGCAACTCTGGGAGTTTCTAGGTATAGAATCATATCATCTACAAACACAGATAATTTGACTTCCCATCTTTTTATTTGGATGCCTTTTATTTCTTTGTGTTGCCTGATTGCTCTGGCTAGGACTTCCAGTACTGAGTACTCTGTTGAATAGGAGTGGTGAGAGGGGGCATTTTTGTCTTTTTCTGGTTCTCAAGATGAATACTTTCACTTAGTCAGTTTAATGTTAGTCTAGCTGGGTTTTTTAGTGTTTTTTTCTTTTTTAGACAGTGTCTTGCTCTGTCTTGCAGGCTGGAGTGCAGTGGTACAATCACAGCGCATTGCAGCCTCAACCTTCCAGGCTCAATGGATCCCCACACCTCAACCTCCTGATTAGCTGTGACTACAGGTTTGTGCCACCATGCCTGGCTAATTTTTGTATTTTTTGTAGAGATGGGACTTCTCCATGTTGCCCAGGCTAGTCTCAAACTTCTGGGCTCAAGCGATCTGCCCACTTTGGCCTCCCAAAGTGCTGGGATTATAGGTGTGTGCCACTTTGCCCAGTTGCTCTAGCCATTTTTGTTTCCTTCAAGTATTTCATTTGGATCTTGCAAATATTTTTGTGTAATTATTGTCATTATTATGTTTAGATTTTTAAGAAAAAACAGTTAAGACTTGTTGTTATATTTTCCTTTTAAATCCAAAGGTTATTAATATGTGACTTGGGTTTCAGAAGTGCAGGCTTTTAAAATTCTATTGTTAATATTTTCAAATGTTATTACATTGTAGCTAGAGAATGTATTCTCTATTATGTTGATGCTTTAGAATTTATCATGATTTCTTGTATGGGCTAATACATGGTCTATCTTATAATACTACTATGTATTCATGAAAATAATGTGTATTTTGTATTTTTATGGTGTAGAGTTCAACACAGATAAAATAACAGAAACTTATTATTTGTAGTAGTCTTCATATTATTGGGGTTTTTTTGTTTGCTTGATCTATAATTTTTTGAGAAATTTATTTTGGATATTTTTTCTTACTGTTCATATAAAAAATGTTTTTGTTCCTTACGGCATTTTTGCCATAAATTTTCCTCATCTGAAATTAAGTTTGCTATTTGAGCTTTCTTTTGATTCATATTTTGTGGCATATCTTTTTCTATCCTTGTATTTTTAAATATTTTTCTTTTTAGTGTATCTCTTCTAAACCACATGCTAAATCTTATTTTTTAATCTTTCAGTCTGTCTTTTAATTTGTGAGATTAAATTATTTAAATTTATTATAACTGTTATATTATTTTTTCCATCATTTTCTTTTTTATTTTCTGTTTTCCTTTAGAGCAAGCTGTCTTCTGTTTTTGTTTTTTATAGATTCAATTTTGGTTCTTATGATAGCTGTGCTTAACTTAAAACCCACATTGACTTTTATTTACCCCTACTGACTTTTTAAATGTATTAATATCTAGGTCATATTTCTGATAAGACATGGACTTTAGCACACACCCTTATGTCCTTCTCCTTCTCCCTTCATGTTTGTATTGTCAGGAATTGTAGTTCAGATATATAGGAATTGATATACTTTCTATGTCTCTTTTTTTCTTTGCTCCTATTTTTTGTTTTGTTTTATAATAAAAATAAACTTTGCCAAGGTACTTGATCACCTTTCTTGTCATATCTCATGCAGCCCTTCCTGGATTTGTTTATCTTTTTAATTGACGTGTTAGAAAAATAGAGAGGTAAGTGTATATATTTTAAATATATTTAGGTTATTTATTAAAATAATAGAAACTGTGTGAAATTGAAATCAACATAGATGAAAAGGTGGAGATGAGAAGAAATCAAAGCATAAAACTATCAGTCAATCTAAGAGACAGGAAAGGAAGAATTTTAAAAAATCATATCTTAGATATAAGTCTATATTGGTAATCACAATAAATGAACATGAATAAGATAAATGAGTCATACTGATTGGATGAAAAGCAGAAATCTTGCTCTATGCTCTTTACAAGAGACCTATTTAATGTCACAATAAAAGGTCAGTCATGTTAAATAATGGTAAAGATCCATCAAGAACATGTATTAACCATGAACTAATATGTAGCTAAGAACGTGTTTCAAATTGTATACAGCAAAATCTGACAATAACAAGAAGGAATCAAAACTCCAGATGTATAGAGAATGACTTTAACTGACCTTTCTTGAAAAGGACCTTAAAGAAAACTAATAGCTGGAGACAGCGATGAGAAGACAAAAGAGATACCAAGCTTATATAATATTGTTGGGTGGTTACTTAATACCAAAAGAGTGGAAAATTAGCAAACCCCTGGGAGAAACAGTACATCCTCGTTGGTAAAGGAAATGCAACAAGAATGAACCTGGACATTGGTTGTGCCAGAAAATAAGGAAGCTCTCAAATGCTAAAAAAAAAAAGGTCATATTACATACCCAGGAGCCAACCTGAAGGGATTCCTGCTAGTCTAAGATGAGAGGATCTTGCACATCTAAAAGAAAAATGACTACAATTTAATTGCAACCCATCCAGTATGTAAGAATCAATGAGTTTATGAAAACACTGAAAAGCAATACAAATCTCATTGTCCCTAGTTGTTAATTGCTTTGCCCCATCTCATACTCTGAAAATTGATTTTTAAAAGAGAGTAAGCTGAGAGGGAAACATTTTATCTTGTCCTTTTCTTTAGGACCACATTTCAGAGTAACCAGAATATTTGTAATGGCAGGTTTTTCATTATATAAGAATTATAGCATATATATGCACAGGGAATGGTAGAATTATAGAATTAGACAACCAATTTATAAAACCTAATGAAGTCACAAATCTAGGAAATGATCATCATTTACTGTTAAAACTTTTAGTTAAAGGTTTAAGAGAATGTTAGAATGGAAGGACTGGGCTGACAGCACCTGAAGCCATTGTTCAATTTAGCTAACTGAAATGTACTATAGGAAGTATACAGGCAGGCATTCTTTTTGGAAAACTGTAGTTAAGATCCTGGGATAAAAGAACCAGCTAACAGTGGCCAGGTGCAGTGGCTTACATCTGTAATCCCAGCACTTTGGGAGGCCAAGGTGGGTGAAGCACTAGGTCAGGAGTTCAAGACCAGCCTGGCCAACATGGTGAAACCCCATCTCTACTAAAAATACAAAAAATTAGCTAGGCGTGGTGACGGGTACCTATAATCCCAGCTACTCAGGAGGCTGAGGCAGGGGAATTGCTTGAACCCGGGAGGCAGAGGTTGCAGTGAGCCGGGATCTAGCCACTGTACTCCAGCCTGGGCAACAGTGTGAGACTTGGTCTCAAAAAAAACATAAAAAGAACCAGCTAAGAGAAAGTGAATAAAGAACTTAAACACCACAAGGAAACAATTAGCCATATCACTTTTAACCCTTCATAATTCATTAGTTTGGAGTATATCTCTTATAAGTAGTATGCCACTTTATTTTAAAACTCAATTTTAGTATCCTTTTTTCTATCAATAGGTTTACTTGTCATCTTAGTTTATTGTTTATATAATTCTTAACTTTTTTCTGTTTAGATTTATTGTACTTTCTAATTTTGAATATAGGTGTCTTGCTTTTATTGTTCCATTGGGGGAAAATATTTGTAACATATTTTTTAAAGTATTTTCAAGGGACATTTTGTAGGATTTTTTAGTAAACTGAAATACAGATGCCTGACAATTTCACTTCTAGAAATTTATCATATAGAAATATATCTATCATATTGAAATATTTATATTTATCAAATAGATATATTTATCATATAGAAATATTACAATAGAAATAATGATATATTTAAGAGAATTATTTTGCTATATGTTATAGCCAAGAAATTGCAAACAATCTTAACATCTATTAGTATGGGAACAGTCAAGTCTTGGACATCAGTTAAGTGAAATGCTATGTAACTTTTACAAATAACATATTAGGTATCTATTATTGCATAAGAAATTATTCATTATTTAAAACACTAAACATTATCTCACTCAGTTTCTGAGGCTGAGAAATCTGGAAGAAGCGTAGCTGTCTTAAGGTCTCTCATGAAGTTATAGTGAAGCTGTCAGCAAGGACTGCAGTCATCTAAAGGCTGCACGCACTGGGGTTGGATGACCCACTTCTAAGATAGTTTACTCACATGGCTATTGGCAAGATGTCTCATTTCTGAATGAAAGCAGAAGGTCCCAATTCCTCACCATAGGGTTGCCTAGGATTTTCTCATGACATGGCATATAGCTTTTCCCAGAGCTAGTGATCCAAGAGAGAGAGCAAGAAAGAACCTGCAGTGACTCTTAAGACCTAGCTTCCAAAGTTGCACAACACTACTTTCTTTTCCACTTTATTTCCTATTCATCAGAATTGACTCACTAAGTTCAGCCCATATTCAAGGGGTGCGGAATTAGGCTTCACTTCTTGAATGGAAAGAATCAAATAATTTGTGGCCATATTTAAAAATTACCACAAATAAGATAGGTCTACGAGTACTGAAGTGGAAAGTTGTACACCATATATTAAATGATTAAAAAAAGAAAATTGCAGAATTATCATGTCTTTGTTAAGAAAAAAATCAGTGAAGTATGAATGTGTGCATACATGGAAGAAGGTTAGAAAGAACACAGTGAAAACTGGTTATAGTGGTTATATCTTAAATTATTTGGAGGAGGGTAGGCTTTTAATTTTTATATTACTTCAGTATTTTAAACATTTATGAACTTATTTTCAGTAAGAGAAATGTTTAAATGCTTAAAATTTAAAAAAAAATCCAATAACTACAGATTGATTTTTATTGTACTTTTTATAAAATTAGAGATCAGTGAGTCCATTTATTTTCCAGACAGATACCAACTTTCACAGTTTTCAGTCCTGTAGTTTGGGTTTTTGAGCATCCCAAATTTCTTTATTTATATATTTAAAGTGGATTCATTATATTTTAAATGTATTAAATTTATTTTATAAACATTGAAAATAGAACACTAGATATTTAAATATGTAGTTCTGAATTTTCTCATTCTTGAGTTATTTGTGGTTAATGTTTTATTGTTTAGACATGCATTTTTATGTAGTTTATTTGGAAAATAAACTACATTTATTTTTTAGTTTGGTGGTATATTTTTAGTTTGGTGGTATTTATTTTTAGTTTGGTGGTATATTTTTCACCCTTGAATATTTCAGTGCCTCTTTCCTCTGCCCTTCTTCATTAGCACATTATGACAGTATATGGAAATCTCAATTGACAACCCTTCATCAAATGTTTTTAGTTTATCTCACTTTTACTTAATAGGTAGGCCTAGATTTAAAAACCTCTATGATGTAACTACATAACCTTGTACAAGTAACTTAGTCTTGCTAAATGTTAGTTTGCTTATTCATTTACTAAGAATAATAATACCTTATTGGATTGTTCTGAGAGGAAATTAGATAACATAGCCCTATTCATATAAGAAACGTTCAGTAAGATTTAGCTGCTGCTATGATGGTGCTGCTGCTGATGGTATTTGTGTTTCCTTCCATTTTATTGTAAACTCCTTAAAGTATCTGTATCCTTTATTCTTAGTATGTACTCCATATTTTAAATTGAAATTGATAACTGAGAATGTGTGATCAAAGAAATAAAATGAAAAATTTAAAAAGAAATAAAATGGCTTTGTCACATAACCAATTTATGATTTGTTCTTTCCACTAAAAGAAATACTTATGCAGTTTTAATACATATCTCTTCTTCATTCTGAAATGCATAATTGTAGTAGAAAGCTACCTACAACATGGGATTTCTGTGAGGAGTAACTGAAATATAGGTAAAAAATTTAGTGGTTAGTAGACAAGTGCTAGATAGGTGTTTCTTTTGATAGTGATGATGTTTGATGATTGGATATATTAGTTAGCTATTTCACTACTATTGTTATACTTCTCCTTACCTTTCTTGGTTTTCTTCTTTATTTATTTTTTCTATTTGGCTTGCCACTTACATTATCTGCTAAATGTCTTTATCTTTATTCAACTTCTTACTTAGATTTCTTCTTCCTAGAAAGCCTGATCTTTGGCCAGATGGCAGTAACATTTGAAGATGTGACTATTATTTTTACTTGGGAGGAGTGGAAATTTCTGGATTCTTCTCAAAAAAGGCTCTACAGGGAAGTCATGTGGGAGAACTACACAAATGTCATGTCAGTAGGTAAAGTTTTCCTGTCTCATAGGGAATAGTCGGAGTTTCTTCTTGGAACAGTTTTGTTGAGTATTTTG
>NW_016107685.1:515992-584439 GCF_001604975.1 Cebus imitator
CCTCAGCCTCCTGAGTAGCTGGGATTACAGGCATGCGCCACCATGCCCAGCTAATTTTTTGTATTTTTAGTAGAGACGGGGTTTCACCATGTTGACCAGGATGGTCTCGATCTGTTGACCTTGTGATCCACCCGCCTCGGCCTCCCAAAGTGCTGGGATTACAGGCTTGAGCCACCGCGCCCGGCCATGCTATTTTTATAAGTTAGCTTTCGTTGTATAACATACTATGCCAGACTTAGTAGCTTAAAAACAAACTTTATTATTTTTTATGATTCTTATTGGCTGGATGGATCTTTTATCATGGAGATATTTGGTTGTGGCTGAATGGTCTAAGATTAAGCTGGCTGGCCTGACTCACATGTGGCACAGTTGGCTTAGTATCAGTGGAGGTAGTGAGAATGTGTTGGCCATATATCTCTCTTGAAACAAGCCAACCCAAAGACACTTACATGGTGGTGGTCACAGGATTTTCAAAAACATGAAGAGAGAGGGCAAGAACGTTTCAAGTCTCTGCTTGTGTTACTTTGTCATTTTCTCACTTACCAAAGCAAATTGTGTAGCCAAACATAGAGTGTGGAAGGAGAACACCAATGGTGTAGGCAAAGTAGCAAGTTAATATAGTCATTTTTTCTCAATCTGCCACACTATTCTAGAACAGAAAAACAGGAACAATATATTTTGTTTCTTATAATTATATCCAAAATAAAGTAATCTAATTAAATCTTAGCCTTTAAGACTATTTCCATGAAGCAGTTGGCATTATTCTCATTTCTAACAGTGCCTGGGTAAATAGCAGTTAAATATTTCTAACAGTGCCTGCTCAAGATACACTTGTGGAATGAATAAATAAGTGAATGAATGAATACATAATGAATGGACAAAACAAATGAATTTCAAACCCAGATGGATCAGCCAAAGTCATAACCCTTCTTTTCTACCCCCACCCAAACATCCTATTACTTAGAGGTCATTGATTTAGAGAGTTGAACATTTTTCAACACAACTTTTATCTCACCATGGGGTTATCTTCTTCTTCTAGGAAACTGGAATGAGGGCTACAAATCCCAAGAAGAAAAATACAGATATTTAGAATACGAAAATTTTTCCTGCTGGCAAGGCTGGTGGAATGCTGGCACTCAGATATATGAGATTCAGAACTATGGGGAAACTATTCAAGGGGAAGATTCCAAAGACCTAAAACAGCAAAGTTTTTCCCAGTGTCAGAAATGGTTAATATTCTCTACACAAGTACCAGGGTATGGGAACTATGAACTAACTTTTGAAAGCAAAAGTCACAGGAACTTAAAATATAAAAGCTTTACACCTTGGCAGTCCTTAGAAACAAAAACCATTCAAGACTGTGGTAGAGAAATCTACATGAATGGTTCACATGGTTTTCAAGTGGGCAGATGCCGTCCTGGTATATCCAGGAAAAACCTCTCCATGGAAAAAGAACAGAAGCTCAGAGTTCAGCATTCTTATATCCCAATGGAGGAAGCCCTTCCACAGTACATTGGGGTGATATGTCAAAAAGACCTGCTGAAAGATTCGATGGAAGAGAAATACTGTGGATGTAATAAATGTAAAGAAATTTATTATTGGAATTCACAGTGTGTTTTTCACAAAAGAAATCAACCTGGAGAAAACCTCTATCAATGTTCCATCAGTAAAGCATGCTTCTCTCAGAGATCAGACTTGTATAGACATCCAAGAATCTACATAGGTAAGAAGCTGTATGGATGTGATGAAGTCAACAGTAACTTTCATCTGAGCTCAGGAGTTCACTTTTATCAGAGAGTTGACATAGGGGAGGCACCTTATAGCTGTAATGTGTGTGGTAAGAGCTTCAGCCGGATCTCTAGTCTTCACAATCATCAAAGAGTCCACACAGAAGAGAAACTCTATAAAATTGAGTGTGATAAAGACCTCAGTAGAAATTCATTAATTCACATTCACCAGAGACTTCATGTAGGAGAGAAGCCTTTTAAGTGCAGTCAGTGTGGCAAGAGTTTTAGTCGGAGTTCAGTACTTCATGTTCATCAGAGAGTCCACACAGGAGAAAAACCATATAAGTGTAATGAGTGTGGTAAGGGCTTCAGCCAGAGCTCTAATCTTCGAATTCATCAGTTAGTACACACAGGAGAGAAGTCTTATAAATGTGAAGACTGTGGTAAGAGCTTTACCCAACGCTCAAATCTTCAAATTCATCAGAGAGTGCATACAGGAGAGAAACCTTATAAATGTGATGACTGTGGAAAGGACTTTAGTCACAGCTCAGATCTTCGCATTCATCAGAGAGTCCATACAGGGGAGAAACCCTATACTTGTCCTGAATGTGGGAAGGGCTTCAGTAAGAGTTCAAAGCTTCACACTCATCAAAGAGTACACACTGGAGAGAAACCCTATAAATGTGAAGAGTGTGGCAAGGGATTCAGTCAACGTTCACATCTTCTCATTCATCAGAGAGTCCATACAGGAGAAAAGCCCTATAAATGTGATGACTGTGGAAAGGGTTTTAGTCACAGTTCTAATCTTCATATTCATCAGAGGGTCCATACAGGAGAGAAGCCTTATCAATGTGCTAAGTGTGGTAAAGGTTTTAGTCATAGTTCAGCTCTTCGAATTCATCAAAGAGTCCACACAGGAGAGAAACCTTATAAATGCCATGAATATTATAAGGGATTTGATCATAATTCACATCTTCTTACTAATCATAGAAGAGAAAACTTATAAATGTTGTTCATTTAGTTAACAGCCTTAATCAAAGTTTACCCAACCTTTCAACTCTATAAATGCTGCTGGTAAGGAAATCCTATAAATAACACAGGTAATATCAAGCAAGATTTATCATTTCCCATATTTCCCACTAAGAATTATTTCCTTCAAAAAAAGATCCTTAGAAAAATCCCTATATATTTAAAATTACAGTGTATTTTTCTTTACCTACTATAAATATAATATGCAATCATAAAATATATTAAACATTTAAGGAGAAAACTTCATCCTGTTTCATTCTAGTCTTTTTTTCTGTGCATTTTAATGTGCATGAAAATATATTGTGTGTTCAACTTTGTGTTTTCACTGACTTCAAAACATTTACTTAAATTTTGTTTTGAATTGAAACTGGCCATCTGTTAAACAACATCCCTTAACTACCCTAAAAAAATCCCTAGGAAGTCACAGAAAAGATGAAAACACACAAAACTTAAAACTCAGTTTTGACCAGTAGAATTCAATTATTTATGGACAAAATCCACCTAATGAAAGATAGGAAAGCATTGTATGACTTTGTATCTGAGATAGTGTAGCTGTGAGTTATTATCTCTGTCAGCCAGAAAACCCAGCGACCATCCTTCTGTTGCAGGGGTGCTGAACTTTGAGGTAACCACAATGCACTCTTATCCTTTCCCTTTCATGGTTTTCCATGCTTGTTCACAGGTTCAGAATTCAAATAAGAAGTACAGAATTTAGTTTATCTAAGGTGTGAAGGGTTTGGACAGAAGTGCTAGCAATGTAAGATACTCCATTGGTTCAGAATTGGAGATCCAAGCAGTATAATTTTATTTAATCTCAGTAGAATAGAGTGGTAATAGAGAACTATCTGCTAGGATAGCACTGAACTCAGAATTCTATGCAACAAGGTACCCTGAAGCTAATTTTGTAAGAAGAGAGTTTGGCCATTATAAAAATGGAATAGATTTAATAGGAATACAGAGTCCTAATTATTGATACACAAATATGCTTAGGTAGTACTTCCCAAGAGAAAAAAAAAAAGGGGGGGGGACTTGCTTAGGAAAATAAGAGGGAATTGCAATACCAAAGAAAAGAATATCATCCTAAAGACTTCGAAATTTATTGCCCTGAAAATTAGCTACTGCAGGCTCCAGAGGAAATTTCCAAAATGTTGGTATCCTCAGTGGCATAACAGAGAACCTGAATTCAATAAAGCTAGAGTAGAAATATACAAGTAGGGGAGAGTCTCTAAAGTAAAAAGAGAAATAGGTACAACAAAGAAGGGCTTCAGGGAACTTTGAAATGCTATAACAAAATAAAAGTCAATAAGTAAAATTAACATTGCAGAATATAAAATAATTGATAGTTAATGGGTAAACTTGATCTGATCTTAAATGTATAGGAAAAGGATAATGAGATGGAAACTGAGAAAAGGCAGATATGAAGATCAGAGAATGGAAGTCCAGTGTGAGAATTAAAGGTGTTTCTAAGGAAGGTGAAAGAACATTTGGAACAAAATCAATGATCAAAGACATTAAGAAACTTTTTCTGAGTTAAAAGTATACAGTCACTAAATTTTAGGCAAACCAAATATCAGAGTAACCTTAGAAACAGCTCCGAAATAAAAGCAATTTGGAGAGAGATCCAAGATGACTGATCACTAGCAGCTTGGGATTGTAGCTCCCAGTGAAAATGCAGAGAACGAGAGGATGCTTTCATACGAAGTTTTGTTGTTCATGCACCAGGAGATTCCCAGCAGAGAAGCCCCAGTGCGACTCTTGTGGCCGGTGAGGTGGTTTTGCCGCTGCCTTGGTGTGGCGGTTCTTGGTGCAGAGTCAGAAAAGCACCATCAATCTTAACGCTGCTGTTTTGGCCGGTGCAGTGGGTTTCTCAGATTTTAGCACTGGGAATCAACAAGTTGGATGTCCACTCAGAAACCCAATTATAAAGATGGTAATTATAAAGACCACAGATGGATAAATCTATAATGAAGGGAAGAAACCAGCCTAAAAAGGCTGAGAATACCCAAAATCAGAATGCCTCTCCCTCTACAGGGGATCACAGTTCCTCATCAGCAACAGAACAAGGCCTGATGGAGAACGAGTGTGTTCCATTAACAGAAGCGGGCTTCAAAAGGTGGATGATAAGAAACTTCAGTGAATTAAAAGAACTTGTTCTAACCCAATGCAAAGAAACTAAGAACTTTGAAAAAAGGTTTGACGAAATGTTAACAAGAATATACAACATAGAGAGGCATATAAGTGAATTAATGGAGCTGAAAAACACAACACGAGAACTTCGTGAAGTATGCACGAGTTTTAGCAGCCGAATTGATCAAGTAGAAGAAAATATATCAGAGGTCGAAGACCAAATTAATGAAATGAGAAGACAAGATTAGAGAAAAAAGGATAAAAAGGAATGAGCAAAGTCTCCAATAAATATGGGACTATCTGAAAAGACCTAATCTACATTTGATAGGTGTACCTGAATGTGACGAAGAGAATCAATCAAGCTGGAAAATATGCTTCAGGATATTATTCAGGAAAACTTTCCCAATCTGGCAAGGCAGGACAATATTCAACTCCAGGTAATACAGAGAACACCACAAAGATATTCCTCAACAAGACCAACCTCAAGGCACATAATCGCCAGATTCACCAGGGTTGAAATGAAGGAGAAAATACTGAGGGCAGCCAGAGAGAAAGGTCAGGTTACCCATAAAGGGAAGCCCATCAGACTCACAGCAGATCTCCCAGCAGAAACCCTACAAGCCAGAAGAGAGTGGGGGCCAATATTCAACACCCTTAAAGAAAACAACTTTCAACGCAGAATTTTACATCCAGCCAAACTAAGCTTCATAAGCAAAGGAAAAACAAAATCTTTTGTGAACAAGCAAGCACTCAGAAATTTCATGACCACCAGGCCTGCTTTACAAGAGCTTCTGAAAGAACCACTACACATAGAAAAGAACAACCAGTATCAGCCTTTCTAAAAAATACCAAAAAGTAAACAGCATCAACATAATCATGAATTTACATCAACTAATGGGCAAAACAGCCAGCTAACATTAAATGACAGCATTAAACTCACATATATTATTATTAATTCTAAATTTAAATCGACTAAATCCCCCAATCCAAAGACACAGACAGGCAAAAAAAGCCAAAATCCATCGGTATGCTGCACCCAGACCCATCTCACATGCAAGGATGCACAAAGACTCAAAGGATGGAGAAAGATTTACCAACCAAATGGAGAGCAAAAATAAATAAATAAATAAATAAAAGGAGTTGCGATTTTTGCCTCTGATAAAATAGACTTCAAAGCAACAAAGATCATAAGAAGCAAAGAAGGATATTACATAATGATAAAAGGATGAATGCAACAAGAAGAGCTAAAGATCCTAAATATATACGCACCCAATACAGGGATACCCAAATATATAAGACTTATAAAGAGACTTAGACTCCCACACAATAATAGTAGGAGACTTCAACATCAATATTAGACAGATCAATGAGACAGAAAATTAACAATGATATCCAGGATTTGAACTCAGATCCAGAACAAGTAAAGTTAATTAACATTTGTAGAACTCTCCACTTTAAATACACATAATATACATTCTTATCAGTACCACATCACACCTATTTACAGGCTTAAATGAAATATTGGTTGACTGCTTGTTTGTTGTTTTCTTCCCTCATTTTTTTTNTTTTGGTGTTTTTTAGTAGAGACAGGATTTCACCATGTCGGCCATGTTGGACTTGAACTCCTGACCTCAAGTGATCCGCCCGCCTTGGCCTTCCAAAATGCTGGGATTACAGGCGTGAGCCACTGCGCCCGGCCTGATTTCATAATTTTCTACTATGGTCCCTTCCTTCCTGCTTCACTACTTTTCTTAAATTTTCCTTCCATAGTCCTGTACTCTGCCCTTAGCAATCACCTGCCTTTTGGGAAAGGTATTCTGGTTCTTAATTAAAAGAATTGTCACTGAATGGCAGACCACTTCCACATATGGCAAGCATTATTCACAATCTTGTCTTAAGCCAAGCATGGTGGCACATGACTGTAATTTCAGATAGTTAGGAGATGGAGGCAGGAGGATCACTGGAGCCCAGGAATTCAAGGCCAGCCTGAGCAACCTAGTGAAACTCCCATCTCTTAAAAAACAAAAACACCAACGAAAAAAACAAAAGCAAAGACAAAACAAAATCTTGTTTTCTTTCCTCCTTCCTTCTTCTGTTTATCTCAATAAACAATTTTTAAAAGAAAAAAAAAAGAAAAGCAATTTAAAGCATGCAGAAAGAAAAATTCTGGTTATTTGCAAAACCAAAAAAGGGTTGTTTTTGACCTCTGCAACAGTAACTCAGAAGACAATGGAACAGCACCTTCAGAATTTTGAGATTTGACAAGTTTGTTGTCACTAAACAGTTTTATAACAAAAGTGTCTTTCATATGTATAGGAAACAAATATTTTTGATAAGCAAGAAAACAGTGTAGCATACATGTTCCTTAGAGTTCATGAATGTGGAAATCATGGTATAAAAGGACTAGTGATGAGCCCTGAAATCAATTAAACATGGAATTGTCTGAATAGTTTGGAAAACTTCAAAAAATTAAATGTGCAAGAAAATACACAAATGCTGAGTGTAAAATGTACAAATGCTGAGTCTGGTAGGAGAGTAAGCTTGTTGGGACACCCAGTTAAGTTTTATTTTATATAAGCAGAGAATACCTGTTTTAGTATAATTTTATAATATTGCATGGGACTTACACTAAAATTTTATGCATTTGAAATTCAAATTTATCTGGTCATTTCTGTTTTTATTTGCTACATCTAGCTACCCTATGGTGGGGGAGAGCAAAAGTGCCACATTTCTGATCTTAAATCCCAGGGATTCATAATAACATTTTCTTTTGGACTGACAATTTAAGAAAGGTCTTTTTTGTTTTTACAAACTTAAAATTGCAACTAATAAAACTAAAAAGTGTGCATAGGCCTTTCAAAATGGGAGAAGATAAAAGCAAAAAATATTCAGTCTCTATAGCAATGACTACCAAAAAAATCCCCCAAGAAGTTGGCCTAAAATATTAAAAGAAATGGATCAAGATAATTAAAGCCAAATGTATCAAAATATGTTCAATGCTTTATTTTAAAATGTTGAAAACAATGGGTTAAAAATTTCTAATCACATGCTATAACAGATGAAAAGGCCATATTGCTTAGAGACCAGGTGAAGGTTTATTAGACAAACATAAAGGAGTACTTACAATATGTTTTTAAAGGTTAAAAATGCACTAATTTAAACTTATTAAGGTGGGTAAAAAGACAAAATCATTAGTTTTCTAAACTCGTGATATTCAGAAAAATGTCAAAATGTTTGGTTTTTAATAATGAAATTTAAAGAGGAACAAATAAAAATGCTGAATGAAAATAATTTTAAAAAGGAGAAGCATAAAAGAGGACTAGAGAAGTCTTAATTTTCCTGAAAGGAATGTTCCTAATTTATTATTTCAGATCTCATGGAAATCCCAATGAATTTGAGATAAAAATGTTCTAGTCTTTTAAGGAAAATAGACATTGGAGAAGGGCAAAGATAATTATAAGAAAGAATAATGATATTGCCCTAACGTATAATAAATGGTATATTGGTATATGAAGTTGTAATAATGGAGAATTTAATTGTATATTTGAATAAAAAGGATTCTAAGTCACTAAATAGCTTAGAAATATACCAGTGTATGGATTATATATGTGTACTTAACATATAGTACATATATTTATAGAGTTCACAGATGATAAAGATCTGTGAGGAGGATTATTCAGTAAATCATGCTGAGATCATTATTTAACTCTAATAACACAGTAGACTTTCACAATCTTATCAGAATAAAACAATTGAATTCAAGTTTTCAAGCTGTGTTCCATGAACCTGCATGGGGTTTCATGAAGACTAGTACCTTTAGAAATAAGAACTGCAAATTTAGCCCCATTTTATCTCTTCATATACAAAAATAAGACTTTATTTTTTTAAAGGAGGTTTCACTACTCTAAAATATTCAAAAATCTCTAGAGTGAATTTTTAAACACTTAGGAAAAAAATACCACATAATTAGACCACATAAAAAATTTTAAACTGTGGGTAAAAAACATGTTAGATAAAAATAGGATATTTGCCATGATTATGACAGTATGAACTCTTTTTAATTAAGTGGACACCTAGTTTAAAAGTTTGACAAAGGACATAAACAGATTAAAGCAATGAAGTATCTACCTTTTTTTTTTTCTTTAACAAAAATGACAGTAGCCATTTTCAGCAAGAGTATGGAGTAATATTTACTTAGGTTGAGGGTAAATTGATAACGACTTTTTGGAAAAACAATTTGACTAATCCTGAGCCTTAAAATTGCTGCTACTTTTTCTACAGTAATTCTGTATCTAGGAATATATTCTATGGAAATAGAGTTTCATATTATTAGGGTGCTTGTAAAGAACAGAGATCCACTCAAGTGATCTCATGTAAAGAATAGGGTTATATAACATTACATAGTAGAATCTCACACACACATACACAGATCCCAGGATGTTATCTTACTAAAAGAAGTGAGGGAGCAAGTGAGCCATGGAGCTCTCCATCAAAAAAGAATTCCATGTAGAGGGTAGAGCAAGTGCAAAGGGTCTGAGGCTAGGAATGGACCTGGAATGTGCTGCAGCACTATAAGGGAGGAGGAAAATAGGGAATGAAGTTAAAGGTAACATGGGCCTTGTAAGTCATTGTAAAGGATTTGTCTTTTACACTATGTGCAATAAAAAGTTACTGGAGGGTTTTAAGTGACATGATCTAACAAATTTAAACAAGCTTACTCTGAATGCCGTGTTAAGAATTAACAAAATAGAGGCTAGAGCCAAAGCAGGGATTCCAATTAGGAGGTATTGCAGTTACCCCTAAAAGAGATAAGATGTTAACAGTGGAGGTGCGATAAATAATCAAATTTTGGATATATTTTGAGCATGGTTAATATATCAGAAAGTAATTTTAAAACCGGGCTTTAGGTAGCATTTTAATAGGTAAAAAGGAGGCCAAAATCCTTTACTACTTTATAGACAGGAAGAATTGCTTGTAAAATTTTACATTTGAACACAGTGTTTTAGGGACAGTGAGATTAGCCTGTCTAGATTAATGTTTTAAGGTTAATTAAAATATTAATCTCAAATATCAATGTTGAGATTTAAGCTACTCTTAAGAGACTAGAAGGTTTTGTTTTTGTTTTTTCATCTGGATAATATAAAGCTCAAGTTGTGCCATGGGAATAGTCATGCCCAACTTTGGGGAGCCCAACTTTAGGCTTTCCAGAGACAGTGGTTATCATCTTAGTCCAGCATAAATTGCAGTAACCTGAGGGGGTGCACAAGGAGGAGTTAAAAGTGTTTTAAGCAAAGTGAGAAAAATGCAAAGTTTTAGGAATAAACATAGCCTCGTGGTTAAGAGCAAGTCTTCCTGAGCTGAGATCAGTTTTTGTGAAGACAAAATATATTTCTACCTAATGTCAACAAACATAATCATTGGCTGAATGTGAAATGGGAGTAACAGACTCTCATCAGTAATTCTGGTGAAAAAAGTATCAGAGTCAGGCAGATCCTGTCAGAAATTCCTATAAAATTAAGTCCTAATATCTATTGAATATTATATGGAGTATGCAGATGCTGAAAAACTATGACAAAAAAGCAATAGTATGATGTGTTTCTATCTCTCTTATCAGGCCTTAAAATTTGGAATACAGGCCAGGCGCGGTGGCTCAAGCCTGTAATCCCAGCACTGTGGGAGGCCGAGGCGGGTGGATCACGAGGTCAAGAGATTGAGACCATCCTGGTCAACATGGTGAAACCCCGTCTCTACTAAAAATACAAAAAATTAGCTGGGCATGGTGGCGCGTGCCTGTAATCCCAGCGACTCAGGAGGCTGGGGCAGGAGAATTGCCTGAACCCAGGAGGCGGAGGTTGCGGTGAGCCGAGATCGCGCCATTGCACTCCAGCCTGGGTAACAAGAGCGAAACTCCATCTCAAAAAAAAAAAAAAACTTGGAATACAGATCACAATCACTGCACCCATAAGATATCCTTCAATGAACATTAAAAATAATTGTCAGATGAATTAGAACTCTAACGTTCTTTAAAATAGTTTCCTGGTGAACAGTGACAGCACAGTGGCTGAAGGATCCAAAAGACTCACTTGGGTTTTACCCAGAATCTGTCCTTTACCAATGGTATGGGTAAAGGATAATCTTTTGATCTCTCTGAGCTTAAGCAGCCTCAGCTATAAAATAAAATGTTGAAATAAGATGAGTCCTAAGTCTACTGCTCAAGCAAATTTATCTTTTCTCTAGAATAGTGCCTATTCAAATAATAAAGTATTAATTTTCACAGCACACTGATTCTCAGAAGGGTTAAAAGTTTAAAGTCATTTAAATTTCACAACTGCTTTGCGAAAGGTCCCACAGGGCACATTCTATAGTCATGAGAAATTGTGGCATAGAAAAGTTCATGATTCACCAGAGGGTGAGGTTCTAATCACAACCTTTTTTCAATGGATCAATACGTAATTTGGCTTTAATAATTAATGTACAACATCAATTAGTATTAATAAGTGATATTAATATATCACAATATACAATATATAAAAATATAATATTTACTATATTGATTTGTTAATATTGAACTCATAAGACAACAGCACAATAATGCCTGAAGGAAGCTTCTCTTTCACATGTATTTTCTCCTAAGGCATATCACAGCCTTCTTGTGCTTAGGAACACTAGACAGCACTTTAGCACTATACTTGGGATGCGAAAACAGCACTAAATACATTGTGAAAATGATGCTTTTGATGGTATGAGACCTAAAACAAGAAGGCATGGCATTGCTTTGTTCCACCTCAGCTGGGCACATGTACCTCGGACAACTCGAAATTTTCCCTGCTCTGCACATGTGTACAAATGACTGGGGAAAGTGCTACAAGTATTGATTTTTGTTACAAATTATAGTGAGTAGATGAATTTACAAATATGAAATCCATTAGTAACAAAGTTAGACTATATATAAAAAGCTAGATAAACCAATCAAACATAAAGGCATAAGAGAGAACAAAAAATAGCATACAGAAGAAAATATATTTATAGCACACTGCTTGTCTCCGTTTGGACAATATTGGCATAGTCATAAAAATGCTAACACTGAAAATAAATTCACAAAAAATTGATAGAAACTATATTAGTAGGATCAGGGAAGGGTGAGAGGGGTATAAAAACACCAAATTTCCATTTCCCATAATAGAAAAAAACCAGAAAGGAGTACCTAAAATTGTCAATCTTAACTGCATAAGCATAGTATATTTAGAAATGAGTAGGTAGATACAAAAAGAATCAGCTCAAAGTGATTCCTCTGAGGATCAGAGGCTAAAATGGAGTAGGAAATAGTGTTGCCAGAAAAGGAGGTCCCAATCCAGACCCTAAGAGAGAACTCTTGGGTCTAAGCAGGAAGGAATTCAAGGAGAGTCGCAGAATACAATGAGAAGAGTTTATTGAAAGCTACCCAGATACAGAGTAGGGTGTCCTCAGAAAGCAAATGGAGGAATGTGCCTTCTTTGTTTTAAACTCTTCTTGTATAGGGATCTTATCTGTGTAAAAGCTATTATGTCTATGTGGGGGTAGGCTGACGCCGTGACAAAATTTAGTACTTTGTTGATTTTTAAAAAGTTTTCTTTGGCATTTTAGTGCATAAGTACATCAAAACATTACCATATCTTAAAAGCATACATTGTTATGTGATTACTGGGACATCAGGACATTCTGCTGTCATAGGAGTTTGTCCTTACAAGCACTACTAAGCTGCTTCCTTAGCCAAAAACATCTTATGACTGTGTGTTGTGACTGGCAAGGAATGTGCCTTGCTAGTTTTAAGATGGAGTTGATTTAAAAAATAGTATTACTGTAGCTCTCCTATACTCCTCTTTACTTAACAATAATGTGACTAGCCAAGGCATTAACCTGGGTCAGAGGTCCCAGAATGAATACTAAGAGGTGGTTCATGGGGAGATGCCAATAGAACCAGTGGCATCTCCCCATGAACCGCCTCTTGGTATTGATAAGTAACTAGCTGTTGTAATAATAAGCTTGCTCTGGTAACCGGTGAATCTAAGAGACTATACTGGAAATTAAAAGTGGTATTAAAATATTAGAACAACTGAGGAGTTATACTTAATCCTACACAAAGTCGGGGCAAAGTAGAATTTGGATACAAAATCATGAAAATATGAGCCACACAATGAAAACATGAGAATTCTAGAAGTGTAGAAGTCATAAGGATTCTAAGGCATTGTTTAGTTTACTTACAAATGTTGAACTGAGATGAGATACTGACAACACAGAGGGAAAAAGAAGGCTGAACCTGAGCTCTTAAAGAGGAAGTAAAAAAGCAGTTAGGGGTGAGTTGGGAGTTTGGTGGCAGTAAGTGCAGGAGGCCTGAGGGGTCCTTGGATAGGACCCCGGAGGGCGTGATGGAGCGCTGGAGTACTAACCCGGAGGGTGTGTGCTGCCCCAGCCCCAGTACTGTTGCAGGCAGCATCCAAGGGAGCCAGAGGAAGGGAGGCTGTCCAGACCTTGGGCCTGTACACTGGCTGGTGCTGCACATCCTGGAGGGAAGCAGGAAGACTTGGGTAAAGTGGAACCACAGATAACAAGGACCCAGCCATTTCGACCATGAAAAAACGGAGGCAAAGAGATACTAAGTGGTTGTCCAGAACTCTACCATGATTATTATAAGGTTTGTGACCTGAGACTCTGTGCCCTTTCCCATAGGCCAGGCAGCTTGTCTAGGATTAAAGTCAGAGAATTGATGAAAACACTTTTCTCACAGTGAGAGGCTGGAAGGTTTTGAAAAGGAGGATATAATTTTGATATGTGATATCAAGTGTGATGCTAACTTGATTTCCTGCCTATGCCTACATATTTAGCCAGTTTCCAAAATGCCTTCTTCAGTCACTGGCTTGTGATTCTTTTTCATAAACAAGTTCTTATAATTATTACTTAATTCTCATTTTTCCTGGTCTGTTGAATTTTTGCAGGTGTGCCACACTAATTTAAATAACTTTGGTTTTAGAATGTGAATATATACCTGGTAGAGCCAAATATATTTTCATCACCCTTCTTTTCAACATCCCTTGTGTGTGTGGTTGGGGTGTGTGTGTGTGTGTGTGTATTTTGGGGATCTGGAATTGACAAATTAGAATTAGGAAATATCCACTAATAGCTGTTCATATATAGACAACAGAAAGACATTCTTAAGAATTTTTGAAAAATAGTACATTCCATTCTATGCTGAACATGAATTTTCCTTTAAAAATAGGTAATACATTAATGTGGCTGTAAATACAAAAGATACAGAGAATGTAAGGTGTAAGTCTCCTTCTCACTTCTATCTCTTACACACCCATACCAATCTCTGCAGGCAGCCATTTTTTTGGTGTCTAATAAATTCTTTCAAAACATTTTAAATAAAAATAGTAGCTTCTATACACAGTTCTGTGTATAATACTTTAATAGATAAGGATTTTCACCATTTTGTTTTGACTTTACCACTGGAAAGATTTCCCTTCACCATTGTTCTTTAAGGCTATCCTTGAGTGGGGCTGAGGTACAGCAGCAGTATGATTTTGGCTCCAACATACAGTTACCAAGCGATCCATGGGCTTGTTGCCTGATATACATGGAGACCAATACCATGGCACAAGCTTTTGAAAATAGAAAAAGCTTTAAGTTGACCTGCAAAGAGATAGGAGGAAAGACTCAAATCTGTCTCCCTGAGCTAGAGGCAGTGTTGGGTTTTATAAGCATAGGGTAATGAAGCATGATCTGATTGGATCTTGCAATAAGGTAGTGCTGGGAGGCATTATCTGATTGGATCCTGCCATGTGGGTGATGCCAGAGCTCAATTTGATTTGATCCTGGATTCTGACATGCAGTATCTGCTTCTTAATTCAGTTTCTGATCCTAGATCTGAGCATTTAGGTTCTCCCTATGGTTGCAGGCTTCTTTTATCCAGGCATACTCAGTTTACATGACCCGTGGGTCCATGGCAATTGAAAAACAACTCACAACCTTGTTAAAAAGTTGAACCAGATTTGTCTGGGGCGGTTCCAGTACTGAGCCACTCTTCTGTGACCCAGGCCTGTGTTTTCACTTCCTCTGTCAGCTGGTCACAGGAAACTCCCTGTAGGGCCATGGATACATGTTTAGGAAGAGCCAAGAGTGCAGCAGAGCTATTGAACATGAGGGTCTGGGCCATCTACTCATGAAATTTTAGCCCTCTGAATCAATCTCAAACATACCATTTCCCTCCTATATCATAGGAGGATTCCTTTAGTACCTATCCAATTGTATAACTTGGTTGATCTGACAATACCCAGCTCATGGGTGGGTGTGACTACCCAGTAATTTGATGTTCCAGGTAGGTGTTCAGTTTCCACTAGGCCTAATAGTACATCAGAAGCTTCCTTTCAAAAGGTGAATAATTATTTTCTCCAGAAAGAATGGCTTTGTTCCAGAGCCCATGTCTACTTCTTTTATGGAGAGGCATAAACATGGCTAGAAAGAAGTAGGTTTGGAAAAGTGAGATGTTTGATCAGACAGCTGGTATTTTTTCCCAGAGGTCAATTTTATTTGGATGGTGCAAAAGTAGTTGTAGTTTTTACCATTACTTACAAACATTCATAATAACCAAATAAGTATAACATCTTGACAATTTTGAACTTTACCTGAGCCACGTGATCCTACAATCCTCCTAAGGTTCTAGGGTGTGGTGGCTCACACCTGTAATCTCAGCACTTTGGGGGGCCAAGACGGGCAGATGACAAGGTCAGGAGTTTGAGACCAGCCTGGCCAACATGGTGAAACCCCATCTCTACTAAAAATACAAAAATTAGGCATGGTGGTGCATGGCTGTAATCCCACTACCAAGGAGGCTGAGGCAGGAGAACTAAATTTAAAAAGAATTGAAAAAAAATAAAAGATTTTTTTTTTTTGAGATGGAGTCTCACTCTGTCACCCAGGATGGAGCGCATTGGCAGGATCTTGGCTCATTGCAACCTCTACCTCCCAGATTCAAACAATTCTCCTGTCATGTAGGTTTTATTTTCTTGCCTCCTACCCCAATCCTCTCAGCAATACATTTTAAAATTATTTTCTTAGTCAATATTTTATAACTCATTATATGCCATTATGGTATTTTGACTTAGCCTGTTAACATTTAAAAGGAACAAATTTTTTTATCAGTATTTCATTATAATTAATAGAGTTACCTCTTAGGCGATAAAGAATCAATTCAGCCAAGTTATTTCTCCTCTTTAGGACATTTAAACACGCTACTTAGCCTCCTTCTTCTACTTGGATGTTATGTGAAAGTCACAGCACTGATTATTCATTACTGTTACTAAAATAGTTCCTCCTTTTAACTGGACTATTTGGCTTATTCACAGTATTTGTCTTTCCTGCTTACACAGACAGAAAGAGCAAGTACTTGCTTATAAACAGATATAAGTAACAAAAGAAACATAATGTCCATATAGAGAAACTCTTTTTTTAAAGCTTATCAAGTTATCTATGTTTTTTCACAGATTCAGTTTGTTCTAATATACTACAATTATTATTTTATTATTATTGTTAGTGTTATTCAATAAGCAAATTGTAAAATTTGCTAGCAGGAGTCCCTTTAGATTTATTATTTTCTTCTTTCAAAACTGTCCTTGATATTCTTGGAAACAATATTGCTACTATGTCACTCAGAGTACAGTATCATAGATTTGGACAAAGAAATGTAGGCTGGGGGGTGAGAGACAATAAACTGATAATTGGCATATATATCCCTCCTTATGTTTTACTGATCTAAGATTTGTATTACATTACATGGCAAGGTGTGCTTGTTCCTTTTGGTGGATAAGAGCGTTAAAACATAAAATTTAGGCAATGGGGGACACAGTAATTTTAAAATAGTGGGCAGAAGTGCTGCTATTGTTAGGCAGCCACACTATCTCAGCAGTGATAGAGCTGGAAAACATGTTTCAATTTTATGAGTTCACATTTCTCATTTTTATTCATTTTATAATTTAATTTCAATTAATGTTTTAAAATTAAGTAAACATTAATTTTGTATTATATTAATGTTGGATGATATTAACAATATTCTCAACATTATATTATGAACATTTTCAAGCATAAAGTTGAAAGAATTTTATAGTGAATACATTTTTTTTTGGTAGAGACGGAGCCTTGCTATGTTGCCCAGGCTAGTCTTGAACTCCTGACCTCAAGTGACCTCCTGCATCAGCTTCCCAAAGCACTGGAATAACAGGTGTGAGCCACTACACCCTATCTTCTAGTCACATCCTACCACATTGGATTTATCATATCTCTACATCTGTCTATTTTTCTGTCACCTATCAATCTAATTTTTCAATTACTTCAAGTGAAACTAGAGACATCACTATGCTCTCTCCTACATATTGCAGCATTCATATTAATCAGAGTTCAATATTTGTTTTTAATTTGGATCTTAAATGTATATTCATAGAGCTTTGTCAAATGCCCTTTTCTAATCAGTCCCCAACACCATCCACCAGAGGTAATCTCTGTTCTAAATGTTTTCCACCATAGATCAGTTTTGCCTGTTCAAGAACTTCATGTAAATGAAATCATATATTATTTTCTCTTCTGTATAGGACTTCATTCACTCAGCATGATATTTTTGACATTCATCCATGTTGCATGTATTGGGGCACATTCCTTTTTATTGCTAAGTATTATTTTTATGAGTATTCCACAGTAAAATTATCCATTCTCCTACTGAACACTTAGGTTCACTGACTGAACACTGTTTTGCCTACATTAAACATTTTATACACATGGGAGATAACATTATTTTCGAATCAGTTTCTGGGTAGTATTCAGTAATGTTAGAAAAAAGAGGCATTACACTGATGGAATTGCAAATCACTACCCTATAAAGTGCACCAACAGAGTGAGCTATTGCCTTTTCCCAGATTTGAGTCTCTGATCTTTATGGTTTCCTTTTGCTGTGGCTTAGATGTGTCCCTCAAAGTTCATGTTTTGGAAACTTAAAACTCAATGCAACAGTGTTGAATATGCATATTTCGATTTTATGAGTGATTAGGTTGTTAGGGCTCTGCCCTCATGAATGAATGTTGTTTTGGGAGTGGGTCTGTTGTCACAGGAGTGTATTCATCATCACAAAATACCACAGACTGGATGGCATAAACAACAGAAATCTATTTTCTCACAATTTTGGAGGCCAAAATTCCAAGATCAAGGTGTTAGCAGGTTTAATTTTTTCTGAGGCCTCCATCTGTCTTCACATGCTTCTTCTCTATTTGTATGCATCCCTGGGTCTCTCTGTGTTTCCAAATCTCCTCTTCTTACAAGGATACCAGACAGATTGGATTATGGCCCACTCTAATGGTCTCATTTTAACTTAATCACCTCCTTAAAGGCCCTCTCTCCAAATATAATAGTTTCTCCTTATCCACAGGGGATACATTCCAACACCCCCAGTGGATGCCTGAAAACTTGGATAGTACAGAACCTTATATACATATATATTTTTAAAAATCTAGTAACCAAGATAACTGCTAAGTGACTAACAGTCAGGTAGAGTATATGGTACAGATATGCTGGACAAAGGGATCATTCACATCCTGGGCTGGACAGGGTGGGGCAGAGCAGGAGAGCAAGATTGCATCACTCTACTCAGAATAGCTCACAATTTAAAACTTATGAATTATTTATTTCTGGAATTTTCCATCTCATATTTTCAGACTGTGGTTGATCACTCAGAAAGTGAAACCATGAAAAAGGAGGGACTACTGTGCAGTCACATTTGAGGCACTGGGAATTAGAGCTTCAACACATATGGAGGACACAATTCAGTCCCTATCAACTTCACACAGAAGAGAAGGCGATATGACCACAAGACAGAGATTAAAGCGATATTGCCACAAGCCCAGGAATGCCAGTTAGAGAAGGTGAGGAACCAATTATCCTGAGAGACAGCATGATGCTGCCAGCATCTTGACTTTTTGCTCATTGAAACTGGTTTAAGACGTCTGATATCTAGAACTTTAAGGGCATAAAGATGTATTGGTTTAAGCTATTTGTGGTTTAAACCCTTTGTTGTTTGTGGTAATTTGCCATAGGAAACTGATAGAAGAAACTGAAAACATATACATGTGTATTTCTCTCCACAAACAAGATACTGATATTTCAAGCCAATTGTAATCACTCAGCTAGAGCATGGGGAAGAGTGATGACTAGTGGAGAAAAAAATAATTTCTAAATTACCCCTCATGGATCACTGCAGCCTCAACCTCCTGGGCTCAGGTGATCCTCCCACCTCAGTCTCCCTGGTAGCTTGTATTACAAGCATGTGACACCATGCCTGGCTAACTTTTATGTTTTGTTGTAAAGATGGGATTCTGCCCTTTTGCCCAGGCTGGTCTTGAACTCCTGGGTTCAAGTGATCTACTCACTTTGGCAGGCCGAGGCGGGTGGATCACGAGGTCAAGAGATCGAGACCATCCTGGTCAACACGGTGAAACCCCGTCTCTACTAAAACTACAAAAAATTAGCTGGGAATGGTGGCACATGCCTGTAATCCCAGCAACTCAGGAGGCTGAGGCAGGAAAATTGCCTGAACCCAGGAGGCGGAGCTTGCGGTGAGCCGAGATCGCGCCATTGCACTCCAGCCTGGGTAACGTGAGTGAAACTCCAACTCCAAAAAAAAAAAAAAAAAAGACTTCATATGTGTGAGCCAAAGAGCTTAAAATGTAATTCAGAGCAATCAAGAGATGAAATGTATAATAAAAGTACAAAAAATAAATACAGTGATGTGTATAGCCTTATCTCAGAGTTTTTGAGGCATAGGATGATCTGTACTGGAAAAGAAGTTTAAAATGTAAGGTATTTTGGAAGATCTTTATGGAGTATTTAAATCTTACTCAACATTATGTAATCCATAAAGAAAAATATTTTGAAAGCAAAGAATGTGAGAAATCTTTCAGTGCTAGTAAAACAGTAGCTAGAAATCAAAGAATTCATACTAGGGAGTAGCTGGGTAATGTAGATGTGTAATAGGTAGAAAAAGCCATTCAATTTAAACTGCCACCTGATTACAAATAAAAGCAGTAACACTGGGAAGAAACCTTATGAATGTGGTAACGATGGGAAAGCATTCAGCTGTACTTCTGACCTTAGCCTGATATAATTCATATTTGGAAGAAGGCCAACAAATACAGGAATTGTGGAAATGTCTTTTAAAATAATTCAAGTCTTATATCCCATCAAGAAACTCTTACAGGAGATAAATGATATGGATGTAAAGAGCAAAGGAAAGATTTCAACTGCAAATCTCAGTACATATCAGGAAACTCAAAAAGGAGAGAAGTCCTATGAATGTGATAAATATGGAAAAGCATTCCATCAGAATGCAAACCTTATTGTCTACCAAAGAGTTCATACTGGGAAGAAATCATACGACTGTAAGAAATGTGGGAAAGCTTTTATAGGAATTCAAACCTTACTATACATTGAACATAGAGGGGAAAAATCTTATGCATGATAACAAGAGTTGAAAGAAAACACATATCATCGTACAGAAGAATATATAGAAGGTAGAAAAAACTTTAGTTGGTGAGCACATCTCATTAGTATTCATAGAAATCATACCACAGGGAAACTCAATGAATGTAAGAAATGTGGAAAAGCCTTTCCCTAGAATTCAACTGTCATGTGGCATTAGATCATTAATATTGGGGAGAAAACCTATGGGTGTAATAAATGTGGGGAAGTCTTCAATTTAAATGCAAGCCTAATTAAACATAAGAGAACACATATTGAAGAAAAATCATTTGGGTGTAAAGAACGTGGAAAAGCTTTCAACTGAAGTACAAACGTTATCAAACATCAGGTAATGCACACTTGGAAGAAACTCTATGGGTGTAGAGAATGTGGAAATGCTGTCAAATCAAGTAGAGGCCTAAGTAAATATCTGAAAACTCACTGGGGGTGAAGCTCTATGAACGCAGAAATTCTTTCTGTCATAATACAAACCTTACCATACAGGAGACAGTTCATACTGGGGAGAAACCATATAAATGCCATCATTGTAGAAGTACAAACCTCATAGCACATCTGAGAACTGACACTATGGAGAAATCCTATGAATGCCAGAAAGAGTCCCAAGAAATTACACATCATTAAAAGCCAGCATGTTTGTACTGCAGAGATACCTTTTGTAAGGACTAATTATGGAAGAGACTTTGGTTAGAGAACACATCTCATTCAACATCAGAGAGATAATACTGGAGAGAAACTCTATAAATGTAAGAAATGTGAGAAAGCCTTCAACAAGAGTTCAGTTCTCCTGCAGCACAGGGGAATTCATTTTGGTAAGAAACTCAATGCATGTAAACAATATGAAAAAGCCTTTATTTCAAATACAAATTTAATTAAACATCAGAGAACTCCTACTGGAGAAAAACCTAAACAGAAATAACATAAAGCCTTATAAATGCCTTTAATCATACTACAAACCTTATTGTATACCAGGTAATTCATACTGGTTGCAAACCCTATGTATGTATAAAGTGTGGGAATATATTCAGCTGCAGTTCTTCTTTTGCTCCTGAGAGAATTTATACTTGGAGATAAACTTTGTGAATGTGATCAGTGAAGAAAAGTTCATCTATTACCTATTTGTACAGTTGAAATCAAAGAAAAGAGGAAAAAGGAAGAGGAGGGGGAGAAAAAGGAGGAAGAAGTGGAATATAAGGAAGGAAGATGGAGATAAAAGGAGAGAGGAGGAGACAGGAAAAGAGAAAGGGATAGAGGGAACCTAGGTAGGAGGAATACTTGGATATTTAAAGGTCAATAATTTTCCAAAAATAATGAAAGACAACAAACCAAAACTCAATATACTCCGAGAATCCTGAGCTTGATAAAAAAATATATATATTTAAAAATACCTGAACAGGTCTGACACAGTGGCTTATGCCTGAAATCCCAGAAATTTGGGAGGCTGTGGCAAAAGGATTGCTTGAACCCAGGAGTTTGAAACTAACCTGGTCAATACAGCAAGATCCCATTTCTCGAAGAACAAAAATAAAAATAAAAAATTAGCCAGGCATGGTAGCATATACCTATAGTCCCAGCTACTTGGGAGGCTGAGGCAGGAGGACTGCTTGAGCCCAGGTGTTTGAGGCTGCAGTGAGCCACAATCTTACCACTGTACTCCAGCCTGAGCCACAGAGACTCTGTGTCAAAACAACAACAACAAAAAAAGTGAATTACATTAAAACTGCTTAAAACAAGAGATAATGATAAATTTATGAGGTTATCCAAAGAAAAAAGGAAAAAGAGGCACATTACATAGAGAGGAACAAAAATAAGAAGTATAGCAATCTTATAATCAGAAACTATGTAAGTCACAAGGCAACAGAAAAACATCTATAAAGTGCTTAAAGAAAAGTGCTTAAAAAGACTTTTCAAATAAACAAAAGCCCAGGAGAATTCATTACAAGCTGACCTGAAGTACAAAAATCTTAAAGGAAGAGTTTCAGGCAGAATGAATATGATACCAGAGAGAAACCTGGATCTATGTAAGTAAAACGATAAATTCAAAATAAAAGTAAATATAAAGGATATGATGTTATGAATATCTAAAATAAAATTAGTTATTTTTTGGATCTGTTGCATATTTCAAACTAAAATATATGAAATGAACAGCATCAAAGATGGAAGGAAAGAATTCGTAATATACTATTATAAAGTACTTTGATAACACACAAAGTTATATAACTATTTGAAGGTAGACTGTAAATTCTTAGTGTAATAATTATGCACACAAGTGCATATAGTATAAACCCTAAAAATGTATTTAACTAAAAACAAGTATAAAAAAGTAAACTGAAAAACTAAATTAAAATAACACATTAAAGCAAGCAGAAGAAAGGTTTTGAAAAACAAAGAATAGACAGAAAATTAGAAATGGTTTAGCAAAATTATAGTTTTATATTTAGTCATACCACTAATTAAATATCAATGGTTATAATACAGAGATTTTCAGATTGTGTTAAAATACATATCCTATCAACAACAAATCCATTTTAAATATATGGCAGGTTAGAAACAATGTTGAAACACTATATATCACGCAGTCACAATTATAAGACAGTTAATGTAGCTATCTTAATGCTAGAAGTTACCTTCAGAACAAGGAATATCAGCAGGTATAAAGAGTGGCCTTACAAAATGTTAAGAAAACAAGCATCTTAAATGTGTATATATCCTAGCTTCAAAATACATGGAATAAAAACATAACTGAAAGGAGAAAGAGAAATCCTCAATTATAGTTGGAGATTTTAATAGTCCTCTCACAGTAAATCAACAGAAATAGACAGAAAATATATAGAAGATTTGAGCAACACTGTCAACCAACCAGGCTCAATTACTATTTTTATTATAATACCCCACTGCAAACAGAAGATATGCATGTGGAATATCCACCAAGATAAACTATATTCTTGCCCTTAAAACAAATGTCAATACATTTAAAAGAACTGGAATTATCAAAAGTATGTTCTCTGACTAAAAAGGAATTAAACCACAAATCAATAACATTGATATCTGTAAAAATCCAAATATTTGGAAATAAAGCAGTTCTTTTCTAAATATTACAGGGTCAAAGTCACAAAGCAAATTATAAAATAATTCAAATGTAAGGAAAATGAAAAAGCATATCATATTTGGATGCAAAATATCCAATGCTATAGTTCTTAGAGGGATATTTACAGCATGGAATGAGTATATTGGGAAAGAAATGTCTCAAATCATTGAAGTGGCCTCAGGGTGTGACCCAGTGTGACACCACCTGTAGTGTCCACAGGAGAACCTGCATCACCGCTCCCCCAAATCCAGGCAGTGAAGCATAGAAACAGACTCCTCTGTGTGGAGGCAGGGACCTTTGTGTGTGGCATAGCTCCAATGGAATGTGGCCATAGGTACCCATCACCCTCCAAGAACCTCTAGTCCCAGCTGACCCATGGAGCAGGAGAAAGCAGGGCCAGCTTTCCCACAGGACAAGGACACATCAATTCTGCAAGCCCTCCTGCTTGTCAGGCACTCTGTGGGCTCCTGCGAGACTGTCTCACAAGAACATGTACACAGAGTAGTGTCTGCTGCCCAGCCTGGGTGCTTTGCTTACCTGAATACATTTTCAATGTTCTGGGGACACTTACGATCCCCCAGTGTACCCAGAACCTGACTCTGAGGGACCAGAGAATGGAGCCATGAGGCAATAATAGCACCCCAGGGCTATGGTGCGTAGATCAGAAGTGCGGAGCCTAGATTCGTGGCAGGCACTCAAGAGGGAGAGGAGCCCACACTCTCAGAGCACCAAGAGGCATGAGTTGTGCTGATTTGTGGGATAGCACAGGAATAGGGCATGCCTCCCTTGGCTGGGCTGGCCCAGAAAGGTGTGGCCTGTCTCTCTGCTGCAGCCTCTGCCTGAAGGACCCCTGCAGCTGAGAACACCTAACAGAAGAAATGCAGGCACAGTGCCAGTGATCTTAAGGGGCTTGCGGAAGGTCCAGGAACAGACCTGGTGAAGGGTCACCTCTCTCCCTGCTACACCACAGAGCATGGTGGCAAGTGAGAGGAAATACAGAGGAGCCACATGGCTAAGTATGAGCTTATCTACCTCCCATTACTCTTAAGCACCATCTACTGGATCACAGCCCAAACTACAACACCAATAATATTTTGCTAATATATCCTTCTGTGAAACCAAGGGCAAGAATTCAGCCATAAATGAAGACCCTGTACAGAGGTTTGGCCCTCAGAAAAGATCCAGGAATAAAGCCAGCTGACTATACCCATACTACAGGTAAAGAAACACCAACCCTCCCAGAAGAGAAAAAATCAGTGCAAGAACTCTGGCAATTCAAAAGAGTCAGTCCAAGAACTCTGGCAAATTCCAATTCTGGAAGTAAGAGAATCTTCTTACTTCCATATGAGCCCACAAGCTCCCCAGCAGTGGTTCTTAATCAGACTGAAGTAACTGAAATGACAGACATAAAAATAAGAATCTGGATGACAAGGAAGCTCAATGAGAGTCAGAAGAAAGTTGAACCCCAAACCAAAGAATACAAAAAATCTGGTTAAATGATCCATAAGCTGAAAGACAAAATTGCCATTTTAACAAAGAACTACACTGAACTTCCAGAACTGAAAAATTCACTACAAGAATTTCATAATATACTCAGAAATATTAAAAGGCAGATAATTGAGGCAGAAACTGACAAGAAAACTCTGAACTTAAAGTCAGCATTTGACCAACTGGACTTAAATCTACAGAACTTTCCACACAACAGCCACAGAATATACATTCTTCTTATCCGCACACAGAACATATTCTAAGATCCACCACATGCTTCATCATAAAGCAAGTCTCAATAAATTTAAAAAAAAAAAAACCTGAAATTATACCAAGCACCTTCTTAGACAACAGTACAATAAAACTGGAAATCAGTATCAAGATCTCTCAAAACTACACACATACATAGGAATTAAACAACTTGCTCCTGAATATCTCCTGGGTGAACACTGAAATTAAGGTAGAAATTAAAATATTGTTTGAAATTAATAAAAATAGGGACACAATTTTCTAAAATCTCTGGGATGCAGCCAAAGCACTGTTAAAAGTTTACAGTGCTGAACACCTTCATCAAGAAATTAGAAAGATTTCAAATTAACAATCTAACTTTGCACTTAAAGTAAAAAAAGAACAAACCAACACCAAAGCTAGCAAAAAAAATAAATAAATAAAGTTAGAGAATAACTTAATGAAATTCCGATAAAAAAAATCCATATGAAAGATCAGTGAAACCAAGAGTTGGTTATTCAAAAAAATAAACATGATTGATAGACAACTAGCTACAGTAACTAAGAAAAATAAATAGAAGATCCAAATAAGTAGAGTCAGAAATGACAAAGATGATATTACAACTGATCCCACAAAAATACAGAAGATCCTTGGAAACTATTAGGAACAACTCTGAACAACTGTATGCACACATATTAGAAAATTTAGTGGAAATAGATAAATTCCTGGAATCACACCACCTCCCAACATTGAATAAAGAAAAAACTGAAACCCTGAATAGACTGTTGTCAAGCTCTGAAACTGAATCACTAATAAAAATCCTACTAACGAAAAATAAAAATAAAAAAATAACAAATAATTTTTTAAAAAAGCCCTGGCGTAGATGGTTTTGACCAAAATGCTGATAGTGTTATGAACAATGAAATCTATGCTTAAGTTGTCTCAGTGGAGATGAGGAACTTATTGGGAACTGGAGGACAGGTCACGCTTGCTATGCTTTAGTAAAGAGACTGGCAGCATTTTGTCCCCCAGAGACCTGTGGAACTTTGAATTTGGGAGAGATAATTTAGGGTATCTGGCAGAAGAAATTGCTAAGCAGCAAAGCGTTCAGGAGGTAACCTTTTTATGAAAGCATACAGTTATATGCATTCACAGAGATGGTTTAAAACTGGAACTTATGTTTAAAAGGGAAGCAGAGCATAAATGTTTGGAAAATTTGTAGCCTGACCATGTGGTACAAAAGAAAAACCAATTTTCTAGGGAGGAATTTAAGCCAGCTGCAGAAATTTGCATAAGTAACTAGGAACCAAATGTTAATCACCAAGACAACAGGGAAAATGCCTCCAGAATATGCCAGAGATCTTGGCAGCAGCACTTCCTATTACAAGCCTGGAGACCTAGGAGGGAAAAAATGGCTTCATGGGCTGGTCTCAGGGCCCTACTCCTCTGTGCAGCCTCAGGACTTTGTGCCCTGCATCCCAGCTGCTCCAGTTTCATCCCTAGCTAAAAGGGGTCAAGGTACAGCTTGGGCCATTGCTTCAGAGGGTGAAAGCACCAAGCCTTGGTGGCTTCCATGTGGCATTGGGTCCGCAGTATGCAGAAGACAAGAGTTGAGCTTTGGAAACAACCCTTGCCTAGATTTCAGAGGATGTATGGAAATGCCTGGATGCCCAGGCAGAAGCCTGCTACAGAGGCAGAGCCCTCATGAAGAACCTCTACTAGGGTGATGCAGAGGTGAAATGTGGGGTTGGGCACCCACCCTCCCCGCATCCCCACTGGGGCACTGCCTAGTGGAGCTGTGAGGGTCATCACCCTCCAGAGCCCAGAACAGATCCACTGACAGCTCATACCATGCATCTGGAAAAGCCACAGGCACTCAATGCCAGCTGGTGAAAGCAGCTGCAGAGGCTATACCCTACAGAGCCACAGAGGTGGAGCTGTTCAGGGTCATGCGAGCCCACCCCTTGCAGCAGTGTGCCCCAGAAGTTAACAGGGAGTCAGAGGAGATTTTGGAGCTTTATGTAATTACTGCCTGGACAGGTTTCAGACTCACATAGAGACTGTGGCCCCTTTGTTTTGGCCAATTTCTCCCATTTGGAATGGGAACACTTACCAAATGCCTGTACCCCAACTGTATCTTGAAAGTAACTAACTTTTAATTTTACAGGCTCACAGGTGGAAGGGACTTGCCATGTCTCAGATGAGACTTTGTTCTTGGACTTTTGAATTAATGCTGGAATGAGTTAGTACTCTGGGGGATTTTTGGGAAGGCATGATTCGTTTTGAAATGTGAAAAGGACATGAAATTTGGGTGGGGCCAGGGATGGAATGATATGGTTTGCATATGTCCCCACCCAAATCTCATCTTGAGTGGTAATCCAAATTGTAATCCCTACCTATCAAAAGAGGGGCCTGGTAGAGGTGATTGGATCATGGAGGCAGTTCCCCCATGCTGTTCTTATGATAGTGAGTTCTCATGAATCTGTTTGACAAGTGTCTGGCGCTTCCCCTGCTCTCCCTTGCCTGTTGCCACGTAAGATGTGTCTTACTTCTCCTTCACCTTCTACGATGATTGTAAGTTTCCTCAGGCCTCCATAGCCATGTGGAACTGTGAGTCCATTAAACCTCTCTTCTTTGTAAATTATCCAGTCTTGGGTAGTATCTTTGTAACACTGTGAAAACAGACTAAAACAACACAGTACTGGAAATCCTAGCCAAAGCCATCAGGCAAGAGAAAGAAACAAAAGGCATCCAAGAAATCAAACTATCTCTTCACTGGTGCTCTGATTCTATGCTTAGAAAACTCTGAAGACTCCACCAATAAGCTTGAAGAGCTAATAACTGCAGTAAAGTTTCAGGATACAAAATTAATGTTAAAAATTAATAGGATTTATATATATCAATAACATCCAGGCTGAAATCAAAAACACAATTCCATTTAATATAGTTATGAAATAATTGAAATACTTAGGAATACAGCTAACCAAGGAGGTGAAAGGTATCTACAAAAGAACTACAAAACACTGCCTGAGAAAAATCAGGATGACACAAATAAGTGAAAAATCTTTCCATACTCATGATGGGAAAAATCATTTCGTTAAAATTACCATACTGCCCAAAGCAATTTACAGATTCAACACAATTCCTATCAAACTATCAATGTCATTCTTCACAGAATTAGGAAAAACTACGTAAAAATTCATATGGAAAGAAAAAAGAGCCCAAATACCCAAAGCAATACTAAGCAAATTGAACAAAGCCAGTGGCATCAATCTACTCAATTTTAAATTATAAGGCTACAGTTACTAAAATAGCATAGTATTGGTACAAAAACAGACTCATAGACCAATGCAACAAAATAGAAAACTCAGAAATAAAATCACACACACACACAACTATCTGATCTTCAACAAGGCTGAAAAAATCAAGCAATGAGGAAAGGACTACCTGTTTGATAAATTGTGCTGGGATAACTTGCTAGCCATATACAGAAGCGAGAAACTAGACCCTTACCTTTCACCATATGTAAGAATTAACTCAAGATAGATTAAAGATTTAAATGTAAGACCTCAAACTATAAAAATCCTAGAAGAAAATGTAGGAAATACCCTTCTCAACATCAGCCTTGGGAAAGAATATTTGGCTAAGTCCTCAAAAGCAAGTGCAATAAGAATGAAAATTGACAAGTGGGACATAAAAAATATTCTGCACAGCAAAAGAAACTACCAAGGGAGTAAACAGGCAATCTACAAATATAAAATCAATGTACAAAATTCAATAGCATTTATATACTGGTGAGAGAAGATGCTTATACACTATTGGTGGGAATGTAAATTAGCACAGCCATTATGAAGAAAAGTATGGAGATTCCTCACAAAACTAAAAACAGAACTACCACATGACTTAACAATCCCTCTTTTGGTTATATAACCAAAAGAAAGGAAATCAATATATTGAATAGATAACCCACAGTCCCATGTTTATTGCAGCGATATTCACAATAACCAACATTTGTGACCATCAAAGGATGGATGAATAAGATGTGGTATATGTACATAATATTATTCAGCCATAAAAAAGAATGGAATCTTTTCATGTGCAGCAATATGGATGGAAGTGGAGGATGTTAAGTGGAATAAACCAGATACAAAAATACAAATATTGCATGTTCTCACTCATATGTGGGAGCTAAAAAATTGACCTCATGAATAGAATGGTGGTAACTAGAGGCTGGGAAAGGTATGGGGGAGGCAGGGATGAAAAGAGGTTGGTTAACAGGTAGATGGAATAAGTTTTAGTGTCCAATAGCACAATAGGGTGATTACAGTTAACAATAATTGTGTATTTTAAAAAGCTGGAAAGAAAATATTTGGAATGTTCCCAATACAAAGAAATGATAAATATTTGAGATGATAGATATCCTAATTGCTCTGATTTGATCATTAGACATTGTATTCATGCATCAAAAAAATCACATGTACTCCATATGTGCAACTATTATGTATCCATAAAAAATAAAAATTAGAAATGTTAACTTCCCATACGCTTAAAAAAATAAGCATCCACCTTAAGAAAAAAAGTACATCCAAATCAAGCAGAAGGAACAACATTATAAAAATGAAATTAAAAATAGAAAAATAAATATAACCAATGAAAATGATAAACCACTAGCCAGACTAAGATAAATGGAGAAGACAAGTTATGCTATCAGGAAAGGGACTACAGATTCTATAGATATTAAAAGGAAAACAAGGTAACATTGTGAACAGTTCTGTCCATAGAATAATTTATGCCCATAGATTCTACAACTTAGATGATATAAACATTCTTTTTCTTTACAACTTTTATTTTATGTTTGGGGGAGTATATGTACAGGTTTGTTACGTGGGTAAATTGTGTGTCACAGTGGTTTGATTTACAAATTATTTCATCACCCAGATAAGCATAGTACCTGATGGGTAGTTTTTCAATCATCACCCTCATCCCACCCTCCACCCTCATTTAGGCCCAATGTCTATTGTTCTCTACTTTGTGTGCATATGTACTCAATGTTTAGCTCCTACTTATAAGAGAGAACATGTGGTATTTGGTTTTCTGTTCTTGCATTAATTTGCTTAGGATAATGGCCTCCAGCTGCATCCATGCTGCTGCAAAGGCCATGATTTCATTCTTTTTTATGGCTGTGTAATATTTTATGGTGTATTCTTGAAAGACACAAAGTGCTAAGGCTTACTCAAGAAGAAACAACTGGAATAGCTCTGTATCTCTTAAAAAATAGATTTCATAATTTAAAACTTTCCAACAAAGGAAGCTCAAAGCCTAAAGACTTCACTGGAGAAATCTACCACATACATAAGGAAGAAATACCAGTTTTACAGAAATTCTTCCAGAACACAGAAAACAAGGAACAACTTTCCAACTCATCTAGTTATACCAGCATTAGTCTAATCCAAACTAGACAAAGACATTACAAGAAAGAGACCAGTATTCTCCCTTAAGATAGAACTAAAATACTAAAAAATAGTCACAGATGACGAATGTCTATATAAAAAGTCTCAATGAGATCATAAAAATCTACTAGAGTGAGTTTAGCACACTCATAGGAAGCTAAGTCAATATGAAATAATTTTATTAGTATACATTGGAATGAACAAATGGAAATTCAAGTAATAAAAACAGTGCTATTTACAAAGTACTAACAATGTTAATGGCATGGAAGTATATCTAACAAAAT
The DNA here is from genome assembly GCF_001604975.1 of Cebus imitator. Taxonomy (NCBI): domain Eukaryota; kingdom Metazoa; phylum Chordata; class Mammalia; order Primates; family Cebidae; genus Cebus; species Cebus imitator. The sequence goes on from NW_016107685.1 coordinate 546,963, forward strand.
CTTTGTAAGTTCTGTATGCTGAAACCTACAGAAGACTGATAAAAGAAATAAAAAATCTTAAGACACATTGCGTTAATCTATTGCAAGGCACAATATTTTTAAGATGTGAGATTTCCCAAAATTAATCTTCAGATTTATTTGTAAGTAGCAGTCTTAGAAACATCTTTTATTTAGATGTCTTTAAACACTGAACAGAGTCGTGAACACATCTGTACACTAAAAACTTGTTTCTCAAATTGATGTGCATGTAGCACTTTGAAAACATCTTCTATACATGTGTTTAAAAACAAGTTTTATATCATTGCATAGTAGTAAATACATCCAATCACTGAAATAACACCATTTTTAAACTGGCACACAAGTGGCACTCTCAGAAACACTTTTATATGTGTAACTTTAAACTCTGTATAATATGTATTGCAGAGTTCCATACATACTTTTACTGAAATAACACTGTTCTCAATTTAGTGTGGAAGTTTCACTCAGATATTTCTTCCGAATCTCTGCCTTACAACACTGTCTACTCACATTAATGGGGTGGTCACATCTGAGTTCACCACAAATGATGCAGTTGAAGACCCATGTATAAAACATGATGTAGGAATTCTACTTGTACAGCTTCTTGAGTTGTATTATTTCAGTGAATGAATGTATTCACTATAATGTAATGCATGTAAAACTTTGTTTAAATACAAATGTATAAAAGAGTTTTCTGAGAATGTTACTTGGGCACTCATTTGAGAATGTTATTTCAGTGAGTGAATACATTCAACACACACTAATGAATGTAAAATAGTGTTAAAAGACATATACAAATGGTTATCTTTAGATTTAATACAACCCTAATAAAAACACATCATGATTATTCTGTAGAAATAAGCTAAGTCTAAAAATTTATATGGAACTGCAAAGGAAAAAGAAAGCCAAAGAAATTTTGAAAAAAAAAAAAAAGAGCTAAGAAGGCTTACATGATCTGATTTCAAAGCTAAATATTCATTAATCAAGAAACTAAGTTATTACTGAAAGGATAGGCACAAAGATCAGTGAAGTAAAACAGACTCTGGAAATGGACTGACATAAATGTTCATTGATTTTTGACACATGTTCAATGGTAATTCAATCGACATTCTTCTACAAAGAGTATTGAAACTGCTGGATATCCATAAGCAAATAAACCCTAACCCATACTTCACATAATATACGAATATTAACTAACAATGGATTGTAAGCCTCAATGAAAAACCTAAACCCCTAAAACTTCTAGAAGAAACAGAAGAAATATTTTAGGTATGACAGTGAAAGCACAATCAATAAGAGAAATAATTGATAAAATGAACTTTATCAACATTATAAACTTCTGCTTTTTGAAAGACAGTTAAAAATGAAAGGACAAGCCATACACTGTGCAAAAATACTTACACAAAATACATATCCAATAAAGAACTTCCATCTAGAATATATTTAAAAAACTATCAAAACTTAAGAAAACAACTAGATTTAAAAATAGGCAAAAGATTTAAAAAGACATTTCATCAAAAATATATATGTAAGACAAATAAGCCCATGAAAACATAATTTAGTCATTCAGAAAATGCAAATTGAAGCGATAATGAGGTACTATTAGATACTTATTACAATTGCTAACATAGTGATATGGTAAATGTTTAGCTAGGTCTCCAAAAAACATAAAAAAGCCCTGATTAATAGCTTTTGCTAGTTTCTCTGGTGTAAATTCTCCCATCCTGGTTGATTCCAAGCTATAACACAATTTCACATAGCTCACAAAATTCCTGATAATTTAATACTTACTTCTTGTAAGCCAGTGTGAACTTACTCTAGTACACCATAGCTAACACAAAACAAAACTGGGAATATCCATTGTTGTTATGTGGAACATCAGGTACTCTCATCCATTATGGTCAGAATGCCAAGTGATACAGTCAATTTGTAAAATGATTTGACAGTTTCTCATCAAGATAAACATGCACTTACCATAGGGCCCAACAATCTTACACCTAGGTATGTACAAAGAGAACTGAAAATATATCTTACCACAAACTCTTATATATATTTTGTAATTTTTTTATACTTAACTCCAACTGGCAAAAAGCCAAATGTCTTTGATCTGGTGAATGAATAACCATCTGAGTTATTCATATATACATATATGTGATTAAATAACAAAATTTAAAGTGAATAACAAATATATGAATAACTCAGATGGTTCATATATATGCAGAATATATATAGCCATATTTTAATAATTTTATTTTATTGCTACTCAGCAATAAATAAAATGCAATAACATGTTTGAATCTCAATTAGGTAGGCTAAGTGAAAGATATCAGACTAAGAAACCTATATACTATATGAATTCATCCATATCACATTCTGGAAAAAGCAAAATTATATATAGAAAGACCAGATCAGTGGTGACAAGGGGTTGGGGGAACAGCTTGACTATAAAAGAACAGGAGAATTTCCTGTAATGGTGGAACTGTTCTGTATGCGGATTATGGTGGTAGTTACATGACTATATGAGTTTGCCAAAATTCATAAAATTTACACTAATAAGGGTGAATTTCACAGTGTTATTCCTCAATAAAACCTGACTAACCAAGAAACTAACAAACCACTGCAGAAAAGAGCCCCAACCCTAAGTTCAAATGTAAACAATATATCTGTACACTCTACCACATGTCATATATGTGTCTGTATAATTTGATAAAATCTTAAAATATATAAATTTGAATATAAAATATACTGAGCATTATATACTTAATGTGACTTGTAAAGCAGATTAGACAGACACCTTATGATAGTGAAAATATTTGAAAATGGTATTTGTGAAGACATGGGTCACTGAAGTCAGTTTTGATGCTTATTGTTCTCATTTTATATGTCCCTATAGAAAACACAGGTTAAACAATTTAAGTAATTTTTTCTTTGACTTGTCTTCTCATCGGGGAAGGTAACTTTATTTCAAACTTGTACACAACTGCTACATAGTGATAGTTCCCGGGTCAACACTATTAAATACAAAGAGATTGTTCAGGGCTTTAATTTTCATCTAAAAATATTGTCTCAAGAAATATCTTCTTGTGAAATGAGGCAGTTGTAATACTCCACAAATAACCCTGAATTTAAGAGTGATTTTAAATTCAATATGTAATTTTAAACTCCTAGCCTTAGAATTTGCATTATCTCCATTTTTAGGTGGGGAGTCAGACATGAACATCTGTTTTGCTCAGATTTTACAGTTCATAAAGTAGCAAGAATTAACAGAAGCAGTCACACTCAAATTCTGTAGTGGGAATGCAGATTGGTATTATCCTTTGACAGTTCTGAAAATCACTATCAAAACTAAAAATTCGCATACATTTGACTACATTCTAATTTTTCATTAGTTTTGAAAAATAGCTCTATTAAAATATCTTTGCTCATTTAACTGTCCAGGTCTTCACTTTCTTATTACTTTGTATTAAACTTGACAAAATATGGAAATTTATTCCCTATCATATTTTAAGCAAAATTTTTTTCTGGGGTTTTCCTTTATAATTACTATTATACGTATCTTCCTATTTTTGTACATTTTAAAGTTCTTTATCAAAAGCTACCACTATGAACTTGTGTGCTCGGAACTTTACATATTTTATCTCATTTAGTCCTCAAAAAGCCTTATAAGGTAGGCAGTAATCATCATCCAATTTTATAAAAAAACAGGTAACTTTCTAAAGTTCACACAGCTAGAAAGTGGCAGAGATGAAACTGAAATTCAGAAATATTTTAGAAGTACAGTGCTTAACTACCATGTCACACTGCTTTTTTGATTATGTTTTTCTTCAACACTTAAAATATTTTCTCTATAACCTATCTACTCTTATTTGAGGCATTTTTTATATTCTATCCCAATGTCAAAGACTTGTGCAATACTGTAAATTGCTCTCTTATGGAGTTTTATTATTTTTTACCTGAATACTATCTCTTGGATAAATGTGTTTGATTTTGGCAGTTCACAGAAATAAACACAGCTGAATCATATCAATATGAATAGAAATTAGATTCTGATAACAGAAAAATAGCTGCCTTAATTCTGAAGAAAAAAACCATACACATAACATGTATAGCTTATTATCTACCAATTTGTGAAAAGTTAAAAAGTGATTCAACAAGCATCCTTGTGTTCAAAGACTATTCAGCCTAGCTTTATAGAACAGGATTGGTTCCTTTTGTCTTTTCAATTGAATGTACTAATTAAATGCATGCTAAGAGTCTTTAAATTAGACCATGCCCAGGAAAGGTAGGTGAGTAGACTAGAAATAAAGGGCACTAAGAAAATGGGTAGAGCTGTTAATTTGCTTGAGAAGGGCATCATCAATTGATAGTTTCTGAATATATTATTTTTCTCTGAAGTCAAACTAGGAATACAAGAGCCCTTCAGAAACAAGGACTTAAGACATGCAGTAAGACCCAGGAAAAATATAGGTGATAGCTGATGCAAGGCCAATTTTAGAAACATTTCTGAAATTTACAGTCAGCATTATTGGTAAAATTAGGCCCAGAGGCCAAGCTTAGATCAGAGGTTTGCAAACTTGCATCAGAATTAAAGCGCTTGTTACAAGAAAAATTACTGTCCATTTTCCAGAATTTCTGCCTGATTGGGTCTGCTGTGGGGCCAAGGACTGGTATTTCTAACAAATCCCAAGAGATGTTGATGATGCTGGTCTGGGGACCTGTAAGAACCACTTAGATTTTGTTACAGGGTGAAGACACCAAGCATTACCAAGTGAGATGAGTGGTCAAATTTAAAAAAATACACTTCCACTTGCTGTAGATAACCTAATAGGGTACAGAAACCAGTTCAAGAAGTAGTTGGACTTCCAAGGATGTAGTCTTCTGGCCTACATTTTTCTCTTGTGCTGGATGCTTCCTACCCTCAAACATCAGCTTTGGGACTCTTGGACCTTCAACTACAGACTGAAGGCTGCACTGTTGGCTTCCCCACTTTTAAAGTTTTGGGACATGGACTGGCTTCCTTGCTCCTCAAGTTGCAGACAGCCTATTGTGGGACCTCACCTTGTGATCGTGTGAATCAATATTCCTTAATAAACTCCCCTTTATATATACATCATCCTATTGGTTCTGTCCCTCTAGAGAACTCTAATACAATGTACTAAATAAATAGTAGGCTTGTGGAACAAGGCTGGGAGAATATGTTAATTGGCTATAAATGCTCTATGAGAACTTTAAATGCACTCCAAAAATCATCGAAGCTATGTTATGTTAAACTTAGTGAACATAGTAAACACTTTTTAAAGAAAGCTTGGAGATTTAGGAGAAAAAAATAAGCATTTTACTTAGGCTCAAACAACTAATTGTTCAAAGAAAAGATAAAGAATGAAAATAGTACTTCTTTCAACCATCCAAAAGAAAATCACAGCGTATTTTAAAAAAAGTAAAATATTAGATGTGGAATACTTAAAATTAAAAAGTCTGAAACCATTGTATTTAACATATGTACTTTGATGAATGAACTATATACCTCAAGAATTTTTTACATTCTAAGTGCTTTTCTCTTGTTAGTCTCCTCTACAAGTTACCTTTTGTTTATATGAATTTTTATATCCATTACTTATATAGGGCTTTGTCCTAATAAAACTTACATTGCAACATAAAGTATGAACAAACACAGAATTTTTGACATTATTTAATGAATCATAGGTGTTCACTCCAGTATACTTTTTCTGCCTTTGAATAAAGTATGAATTTTCACAAAAAGCTACCATCATCATTAATTGGGAGTGTCTCCAGTGTGAATTTTTGGGGGTAGATTAAGTCATTCTTGTCTCAAGAACCAGAAGGGATCCTGAGGTAGTTTACAGAAGACACAGTTCTGGTGTACAGAGTATTAGGACACTTTAATAAGCTCATGTCTGGGATAAATGGTATATCATTTAAGTTCCTCTGGCAAATGTCTGGTCACAACATCACCAAACTTCTAAAGACCCCAAATGCTTCCAGTATTAGACATGAAGATAAATCTGAGCTGTACACACATTTAAGAAGGATTAACAAATACAAGTAACATAATTATTTACCCAACTATTCCAGTACAGGACCATGGGTGGACAGAGCACATCCTAGCAGCTCAGGGCAATGATGGGAACCAACCCTGACTAGAAGCCATTCTACCGCAGGGTACTCTCCCTCACATGCAAACTCAGACTGAGATAATTTAGAAATGTCAATTAATCTAATGGGTACATCTTTGAAGTTTGAAACTGGAGCACCTGGAAACACGGGGAGAGTGTGCAAACTCCACACAGACAGTGTCACTGGCTGGGAATTGATATTTGTCTCATCAACATTATAACAATTACAACATTATAACAAAACAAAAACATTTTTCAAAGACCTGCTATACTTTTAAAAAATGCAGATTTTAAGAATACATATAGATTAACAACAATACAACCTTCTCCCACTGCAATTGATAACCCTCTCGCAACTCTAGTTTCCATTCAGCACCAAGACAGCAAAGGGTATTGTCAGGGGTGGAGTTACTGTGGTCTTAGACATTAATTCAAAGATTTCTCTCCTTAGCATGTTCTCTTATATTCTCATGAGCTCCTGATTTCTTGTGACCTTCTTATAAGGGCTGAGTTTTCTTAAATATCAGCTTTAAGAGTATTGCTTGGCTTTGCCTAATGTCTGCTTCATCAATAAATCAGGTGGATATTAGTATGCTATAGCCCTATGTATGAACTAGGGAACGGTGAGGGCAATGGATATCAAAATAATGATACACAAACACTTGTATGGTGATACTGTGTTTAACTCCAAAGCCTTATGGCTTCATCTGAAAGCCAAGGAAACTCCTTCAAACAGATTTCTATCCAATAATATTTCTATCCATTATTAATTCTGCCATATTATTTAAGGAATAATCTTTAATTATTCCTTAAATAATATGTTTTCTTACATTATATTCATGAGATTTTATCCAGCACAAATTCATGATGTTGAATAAGTTCTGCATTTTGACTGAAGGTAATTTTTCATTTTTTCTTTTTCAGGACTTATCTTGAGTATGCAGTTTTTGATGTTTAACAAGGTTTGAACTCCTGTTGAAGGCTTTATTACATTCCTTACATTTGAATGGTTTCTCTCCTGTATGAATTATTTGGTGTCGAATAAGAGAGGAGCTCCGATTGAAGGATTTTCCACAGTTAATACATTCATAGGAATTATTTCTAAAATGGACTGTTGGATTATTACTGTCTTCACTTTTACAGAAGGCCTTTCGACTTTTATTGCTCGTGCAGGCCTTTGCTTCAGTGTGAAGTTTTTGATGCTTAGTAAGATTTGTACGTCGGTTGAAGAATCTTCCACATTCACTGCATTTATAGGGTTTCTCTCCTGTGTGAATGATCTGATGTCGAATAAGGGATGAACTTCGGCAGAAGGCTTTCCCACATTGATAACATTCATAGAAATTCATTGTAGTATGACTTTTGTGGTGTTGAATATCTGTACTCAGGCTGAAGTCATTCCCATATTCATCATATTCTGAATGTTGCTTACCTACTGAGATTAAATTAAATTTGAAGTGAGTTTTCAACTTACCACATTTTGGAGATTCCTCACATTTTGGAATTCCCTGTTGTATAGCACAAATTGAGCTAAGTGAATTAACATCAAAGCTTTTCTTATTTTCACTACATTCAAAATCTTCCTCCTCAGTATAGATTGTTTCAGGAAATTCTTGTGGCAAATCTATGTCCTGTTTTTTCTGGTTCCTATATAACCAATCCTCATCTTTCCAGATATCTGAGGAAGAGTGTCCACTTTTGGTAAGGCTTGTCATAATCATTCCGTGGGATGTTTCTTCTCCAGAAATACTCTGCATGTCTAAAGAGAAATAAAAACTGCCATGAACTATAAGGGAAACTGCTTAATTAGGAAATGGAGGTTGAACTGTATAAGGTATATGCATATATCACAGGTCTTAAATACAGAATGGAAATGCAAGGCAAGGTTAGAAAAAACATGTATAAAAAAAATAAATGGTACAAAAAAGTTAAAAAGAGGTTAGTAAATAAAATAGGAGAGGTATTCGGGAATAGTAGACATCATAGGGCTCAAGTAAAATATTGTTAAATGAATGGGATGGCATATCACATCATAATTCAAGTTATCACTGGTTACTAACTAGTGTGTAAAGACTCTGCCTAATATTTTTTCTTCTAGCATCTTGTTTATCCCAAGCTGTTTACCAATAATAAATATCCCTTTCTATAAAACACCAATTTAATCATAATTTTAAGAACGTGTCTGTATTCCCAGGCACCATAGCTTGACAAGCTAAAAGCAAACTTGCAATCATAGTGCCCCTGTTTTCCATACAGCTGCCACTACTCCCTACATATAACAAAGACAAAAAGAACTCTAATATAAGGTAGCAGGAAATCCTTGTTCTGGCCTCAAAATAACTCCTGATTCTAACATTAGTGCTTTGGTACTGTTCTAGATGTACTTCCTAGAACTCAAAGCTTTACCTGTTCTGATTAAGACTGGGTTCTCTTCCTTTCACCTGTCCTCATTTGTTTTATTTAATAATGTTCCACATCCTTTCTCAAAATTCCTCTCACTTAGCTTCTATATACTCAGTATACTATATATTCTAGTGATTTTTAAAAAATTAAATCTCACTGACTTCTTTTTCTTTGTAACTTCAAGTATGCCTAATAATTTTATTCTCCAACACTTATTGGTGACCAAATCATGTCAGCTTTGCACTCACATATATCACTGTCCCTTGTTTTCATCACTCTCCAGGACATCTCCACTTGACTATCATAATCCTCTAAACAAATGAGAGACTGAAGTTATCTTCCATAGTGAAAGAACTTCCTTCAATGTCTTCATTTTTGTTTGAGTCAATGCTTTTCTAATATTTATACTGGAGACCATAAAAAAAAACTTGAATAACCATTGTCCTTCATCTCTCAAATCAAATATGTGCTTTGGTTCTATTGTTTTATAAAATTTCCTGCCTCTGTCTCACCAGTGTACACTGGGTGTGTGGGGGCAGACAGCTTGTCCCTTTAATTCATAAGTCTTCAGAGAAAGAAATATCTTCCAAACCTGGACCTAATGTAGATTATGAGATCCTAGACTTCAACCTTGATGCCATAATAGGTAAGACTCTTGGGATCTTAGGAGAGAGTAAATATATTTTGCAAGGGGGAAGAACATAGATATTTTGTAGCCAGAGGACAGATTATGGTAGATCAAAATGGATGCATATCCTTTGCCATGCTCTTCATACAGAAATAGAGTTTATTCTGCTTCTCCTTGAATCTGGGCTGATCCTGTGATTGCTGAGCCAATATAATGTGGCAGAAGTGATACTGTTCTGGATCTAGCCTTTAAGGTGATTTCTCTCAGGAGGTCGCCTCTTAGAACCCAGCCACCTTGCTGTGAGAAGCCTAAGCCTCAAAGAAATGCCACATGTGGGTGCTCTGGTCCATAAGAACAGTTAATTTTGTCCCTTGTAGGGACATGGATGAATCTGGAAACCATCATTCTCAGCAAACTGACACAAGAACAGGAAACCAAACACCACATGTTCTCATTCATAGGTGGGTGTTGAACAATGAGAACACATGCGCACAGGGAAGGGAGCATCACACACCGGGGGCTGTTGGGGGTCTAGGCGGGGACAGTGAGGGGCAGGGAGATGGGGAGGGATAACACTGGCAGAAATGCCTGATATAGGTGATGGGGGGATGGAGACAGCAAACCACCATGGCATGTGTGTACCTATGCAACTGTCCTGCAAGATCTGCACACGTACCCCAGAACTTAAGGCACAATTAAAAAAAAAAAAAAAAAAAAGCAGTTAAGTTCCGAGGAACAGCCAGCATTCCACCCATGTGATGTGCCATCTTGGACATTCCATTCCATTTGAGCCCTGAAACACTGCATTACCAGCTAACATCATATAGAACATAAGAACTCGTAGTCAACTCACAAAATTTGAGAATTAATAAAATGATTGCTCTTTTAAGTCAGGTTTTCAGTAATCTGTTAAAAGCAACAGAGAGCCAAAACCAGTATTCTAGTAGTATTTATGTAATAGCAGAATTTCCAGTTGTATTTGCCCAAGTAAATCTTTTTTACTCATGTCTGTACAACTCATTTTTTCATATAACTTCAATTTTTTTATTTTTTTTTTTTTTGAGACAGTCTCACTCTGTTGCCAGGCGCTAGGCTGGAGTGCAGTGGCACAATCTCGGCTCACTGCAACCTCTGCCTCCCAGGTTCAAGCAATTCTCCTGCCTCAGCCTCCCAAGTGGCTCGGACAACAGGTGTGTGCCATCACGTCCAGCTAATTTTTGTCACCATGTTGGCCAGGTTGGTCTCAATCTCTTGACCTTGTGATCTGCCCATCTCAGCCTCTCAAAGGGCTGGGATTACAGGCAGTGAGCCATCGCACCCAGCCTTTTTTCTTTCTTTCTTTTCTTTCTTTTTTTTTTTTTTTTTTAGAGACAGTTTCTTGCTCTGTTGCCCAGGATAGGGCGCAGTGATGCAACCACAGCTCACCGCAGCCTCCAACTCCTGAACTCAAGCAATCCTCCAAGCAGCTACCATTATAGGTATGCACCACCATGCACAGCTTATTGTTTGTGGAGATGGAGAATTGCCATGGTGCCCAGTCTGGTCTTGAATTCCTGGCTTCAAGAAATCTTCCTGCACTGGCAAAGTCTACATCATGATGGAGACTATGACATAGATTTTGTGGGCATCTTTAATCTACTACAATCCATTAACTATTTGACAAAATAAGTTACATTTACTGAAGTAAATTCCAGATTAATTTATTATGCTTAGATGAAGAGATGGATGAAATTAGGATATAATCAGAAAATGTTTGCTAGCTTTAGGATGGAAAACCATGTATAAAATGAAGAGATACAAAACAATGGGAAAATATACAGTTAACACAAATTTTTAAAATGTGTGGCATACACCATGAATAAAGTAAAAAACAAAACTCTGAGATATCTCATTTGCCACACTGTGATCCATAGAATTCATATAGGACATTAATATATTAATTAAAAACCCCTAAGCTTTAATCAATAAAGGACATAAACAGCCATTTACTAAATGACAACTGAAAAAATAATTCTTACCTTTCTTATCTAATATCTACTCATCCATCCTTTTTTTTTCTGATTCCTATATGCACCAAGGGCTAGAGATGTAAAGGTAGGGTAAAAACAAACATTACGACTACCCTCAAGGAACATACAGCCTAGTGTGGGAGACAAACATTCACAGAGATACATGTAAAATATAATTATGACAACTGGTAAAAGGAGAATAAGGTGCTGTGCAAGTGTACAACAGAAAAAAATGGAGTCAGGAAAGACTTCCTTATGGAAATGTGGACTTACTTGGGATCTGAGGAATAAGAGTCAATTAGGTAAAGAACAGGGAGAAGAGCATTCTATGTAAAAAGCATGTACAGAGGTCCTGTGATGGAAGACTGCAAGCCACATTCAAGGGACAACCAGAATGTGTTCCCTTAGAATCATCTTTTCTCTGCTGCACCCCAATACCTGTCAGAGTGCTTAGGACACAGTATATAGATGCTTAATATGAATTTGATGTTGATTTGCTGAAAGCAGATAGGTGTGGCCTGAGTACAAAAAGTGAGGGTAGGATGTGGTGCAAGATGAGATTGGAGAAATAGGCAGGAAACAGAATGTTGTGAAATGAACAATACTGAAATCAATATAGTATTTAAAAATTGCAGATCACAAAATCTTATCTCTTTGGTTGCAGTATGGTTCAAAGATTGGAGTTGGGGTAAAAATAACAGAGCTAAGAAGTATGCCACGGTGGTGGTTCAGGTGAGAGATGATGGTACCTGGACTAGCATAGCAGCACTGCAGATGGAAAAAAGTGGAGGCATTCACGAGGTAACAGAAAAGTAAAATAGAAACAAACATTAGAGAGGTGAAGGAGAAGAAGTTATGTCAAGAATAGTTAAAGTGTATCTTGTATAACTAGGTAAATGGCAGTGTTATTGACTCGAGGAATAACAGAAGAGTAGAAAGGGGGAAAAATATCAGACTTTGGTTTCATGGAATTTAAGGCATCTTTAAGATATCCCAGAGAAATATCATGGCATATATAAACCTTCAAAGAAAAAGTCTGAGGTAAGGATATACATCTGTAAATGCCCTATATATGTAAAATAATTTAAGTTTTAGTTGTGGTTGTAACGAACTAGGGAATAAAAGAGCAAGAAGAGAAGAAAAAATGAGATTAAATGTTGAGAAACTCTGAAATTTATTGGAAAGCTAGAGAAAGCTAAGTCTGCAAAAGATAGAGATAGAATAGCCAAACAAAGAAGAAAATCAGAAGTATTACAAGAATTTAAAAATATTTTAAGAAAGAAGTACAGTTAAGAGTATAACTTGCTGTTGAGAATTCAAGTGAGATAAGGAATTTCTCCAAAATATCTACTGGAACTAGCTACATGAAGTCATTAAAGACTTTAACAACAGCTGTTTCAGATGAATGTCAGGGTAAGAGCTAAATTGGAATGTAGAATAAAAGGCGAGGAAATGAGAAAACCAGGCATAAAATACTTAGAGAAGTTTGGCTATAAAGAAGAGGTAAGAAAGACAGTAATACCTAGAAGAGGATATAGGGTTGAAAGAAAACTTTTAAAAATTAGAATGTCCACGCTCATGGTTAGGAAGAATTAATATCATGAAAATGGCCATACTGCTCAAAGCAATCTATAGATTCAATGGTATCCCATCAACCTACCAATGACCTTCTTCACAGAACTGGAAAAAACCACTTTTAACTTCATATGGAATCACTAAAGAGCCCACATAGCCAAGACAATCCTAAGCAAAAAGAACAAAACTGGAAGCATCACACTGCCAGACTTCAAACTATACTACAAGGCTACAGTAATCAAAACAGCATGGTACAGGAACCAAAACAGAGACATAGACCAATGGAACAGAACAGAGGCCCCAGAAGCAACACCACACATCTACAACAATCTGATCTTTGACAAACCTCACAAAAATGAGCAATGGAGAAAGAACTCCATGTTTAATAAACAGTGTTGGGAAAACTGGCTAGCAATGTGCAGAAAGCAGAAACTGGACCCTTTCCTGTCACCTTACACTAAAATTAACTCCAGATGGATTAAAGATTTAAACATAAAACCTAATACCATAAAAACACTAGAAGAACGCATAGGCAAAACCATCCAGGACACAGGCAAGGACTTCATGACTAAAACACCAAAAGCAATGACAACAAAAGCCAAGATAGACAAATGGGATCTAATTAAAATTCAGAGCTTCTGTACAGCAAAAGAAACCATCATTAGAGCAAACCGGCAACCAACAGAATGGGAAAAAATTTTTGCAATCTACCCATCTGACAAAGGGCTAATATCCAGAATCTACAAAGAACTAAAATAGATTTACAAGAAAAAACCAAACAACCCCATTCAAAAGTGGGTGAAGGATATGAACAGGCACTTTTCAGAAGACATATGAGGCCAACAAACATATGAAAAAATGCTCATCATCACTGGTCATTAGAGAAATACAAATCAAAACCATATTGAGATACCACCTCACGCCAGTTAGAATGGCAATCATTAAAAAATCTGGAGACAACTGATGCTGGAGAGGATGTGGAGAAACAGGAACACTCCTACACAGTTGGTGGGAGTGTAAATTAGTTCAGCCATTGTGGAAGAGAGTGTGGCAATTTCTCAAGGATCTAGAAATAGAAATTCCATTTGACCCAGCAATCCCATTACTGGATATATGGCCAAAGAACTATAAATCATTCTACTATAAAGACACATGCACATGTATATTCATTGCAGCCCTATGTACAATAGCAAAGACCTGGAACCAACCCAAATGCCCATCAATGATAGACTGGACAAAGAAAATGTGGTACATATACACCATGGAACACTACGCAGCCATAAAAAATGATGAGTTTGTGTCCTTTGTAGGGACCTGGATGAATCTGGAAGCCATCATTCTCAGCAAACTGACACAAGAACAGAAAACCAAACACTGCACGTTCTCACTCATAGGTGGGTGTTAAACAATGAGAACATGTCGACTCAGGGAGAGGAACATCACACACTGGGGGCAGTTTGTGGGAGGCGGTTAGGGGAGGGACAGTGGGTGGTAGGGAGGGTCAGGAGGGATAACATGGGGAGAAATACTGGATATAGTATATACCTAAAGTAAAACAAAAATAAACATTTTTTAAAAATTGGTAATGACCAGAAAAAGGTTAAAAAGCTGATGGAAAAATGAGACAGAAATGGTGAAAATGTAAGTGAGAAACGATAGGGAGAAGTGAGGTCCAAAGCACAATGGGGTTGGGGACAGAGGGTGTTTATCTTAGAAAGGAAGAAAAGAGTAATCTGCCTTTCAAATTAATAAAGAATTCAGGTAAATAATACCCAGTGTTTGTTAGGATGATAATAAAGAGATAATAATACTCTATTATTAGGGAGAGTATAAACTGGTATAACCTTTCTGTAGACAATTTGGCATAACATAACAAGACAACTAAATGCATTTATACTCTTTAATGTCAAGCTCCTCTTCTAATAGAGTATCCTATGGAAGTTATCAGACATGCCTGAAAAATTGGCAACAGCCTAAAAGTCTTACAGTGGAGGGGCAGGGAGATGGTTAAATATATCATGATATAATAGAAAATTGTATGGGAATTAGAAACCACATATTCAAAGATTATTTAGTGAAATAGGTAATCACTCATGATGGCATTTTAGGTGAAAAGAGCAGGATATAAAATGACATATTCCTGATGACTTTTGGAAAAATTTTGAAAACCGTTCCACAATTTCAGAAAAGAAATCTTCAGAAACCACAGAGATACAACATTACAAAGAAAGAAAATGGCTTAAAAAAAATTAATACTACGTAGCTCTGGAGTGTGAAGTAATGGGTGAGTTATATTGCTTGTTTTATTTCTCTATACTTACTAGAACTTATATTAATCTCACAATAATTTTCTCTTATAAAGTATTAACAAGAATGAAGAATTAAAAAAATGATGAAAATAGGGAGTTAAAGCAAAAGTTAAGAAGTTCTCCAGGTGGAAGCTGAAGAGGGAGGATCACTTGAGCTCAGGAGTTTGAGGCCTGCCTGGGCAACACAGTGAGAACTCTGTTTCCAGAAAACAAAACAAGTGATCCAGGTGAAAAANATTACTAGAAATCACTCTAGTATAAAGTCGATTTACTTTCTTTAAAATACAGAATAACATTCAACGTTAGGTTGGCTAATATTCATTGATGTAGCACTTACCATAGACCACATACTGTTCTAAGTGTGTTAGGCACACCAACTCATTTAGCACTCACAGTGACCGAAAGGTAGGTACTATTATTATTCTATGTTACAGATGAGGAAACTGACACAAAGGTTCTCTCAGGTCATACAGCTTTAAGTGTCTGTGGTCCTATCCTTACCCTTACGTGACTATTTTACCGCATAAGAAAAAGAACCTGTGAACAAAAGGCAATGATGTATTTTTCCCCTCAAAGTGTAGGTTTTGCTATCTCCTTTCCAACTAACAATTCAAAGATTAGGTTGCACATTATCTGTATGTTTAAGAAAGAGAGGCTTTTTATTATGGCCTCATATCTACTTGGTTCTTACCAGAAATAGTCTTCCTTGATATTTCTTTCTCCGTTATCCATCTTTTCTTCTTATTCTTCAACTCAAGGCTCCCAACTGGTTTGGAAAGTAGATGTGCTATTCATGGAGAAAATAAAAGAACAACAACTAACATATATAACACTTCAGGCATTTTTATAGGGAAGATAATTCTATCTTAACACAGTAATCTAAGCTGCTGAAGGGTAAGGCCAGAAGAGCACCATGGACTTGTGTTTCTCTGGCTCAGTATCAGAAAGAACTTCAACCGGATAAGAGTCAGAAAATCTGCTACTGTGTCCAAAGGATATTAGCAAGCCTGAACCCAGACCCAAAAGTGAACTTAGCCACTTCAGCAGTCCTATAGCTTTTAGCAGTAGGAAAAGACTACTAAATGGACAGATTAAGTAAACATATAGAAACCACCTTTACGCAATGAATTCAGGTTCCTAAAGTTTTCCAGCATCACATCCCTGTACAGGTTCTTTACAGCAGAGTCCAGTTGCCCCCACTCTTCCTTGCTGAATTCCACAACCACATCTTTGAATGTCACTGGTTCCTAAAACATTAAGTTCCTTTTTAATCAAAGGTGTCACTCCCCAAAACACTACCAGAGGAGGAATGTATTTGAAGGAATAGGGTAGGAGCCAGAATACACAAGGAATTGATAGGACAATGTTTTAGTTTCTAAGTGATGAAAATCAAATTGTATTAAGGGCCAATCAAATTGGCATTATATATACTCTGTGCGGGCTGCAAAAAAAAAGTGAAGTGCAGTCCTTATTCTAGAGTAGCTTACATTATGGCTGAGGGAGAGAAGGACAACTGAAATAACTGTCGAACAAAAAATTATTATGCTGTACAAAAAATTTACATAAAAGGAGTTCAGAACAGGAAGAGTTTGCGGTAGTCCTGAGGAAAATTTGTTATGAAAATGTAGGCTCTGCTGGGTGGAGAGGGAGAGCATTTTCTTTGAGAAATGCTGCCTACTAACTCTTATCATTTGGGACTCACAGTTTAACGTCACTCATCAAATAGGCAAGATTGCCTGACTGCCCAAAGTAGCCTCCCTACTAATCAGTTACAACTACAATGTTTATTTTCTGTGTAATAATTATTACTATCTACAATTACCTTATTTGGATTGTATTTGCCTGTATATCTCTACTAGAATGTGATATTCACAAGGCTGGAATTTCATTTTATCAATCTTATTTTCAACCCTCATAAAAGTATTTGGCATACTATGCGCTACATAAAATATTGGCTAATGAATCAATTCCCTCCTGTATCACACCATCTATTATTCCACTCTCTCTCCAGCAGCCTCAACCTTGTCTTTATTGGCACTTTCAATCACACTGAAATTATACAAACATCTTCCTTTCCTCTCGTTCAAGCCAGTCTTCATGAGTAAGTTGTGTGCTTCTACACCTCCTCTTTCCTCAACACACCACAATCTGGCTTAGATTCCTGTGCATTTTAGTATCTCCACAATAAGTGAATAGGCACTACTTGGGCTGTATTATCTTGACCTTTTAAAGTATTTTTCTCTTAAATATTCTCATCCCTTGGCCTCAGCCATGTCCCATTTCCCTAGTTTTCCCCTACATCTTTGGTCCTGTCTTTTTAATATGCTTTGATGTTTCTTCTACTCTTGCCTAGTAAGTGACAGTGTTCTGGATTCTACTCTTGAGCCTTAATTCTCAACATTTTCTGAGTAGACTCTACATCTATAGCTTCTACAGATAAAATAGGAACTATATTTTTGAGGGAACAGATACACAGAGAGAATATCTAAGAGTGCATCACCAACTAAAACAGGTCTAATGTCCTGTAGGAAAATAAAAGTCTCATGTCCCTGGATGGAACCATGTTTGGCAAAAGTTCAAAGGTCAAAAAAGTGAAGGCAGGTAATACTAAAAACAAGCATATATGTTCAGTAAAGACTAGAATCCTAATTCACCTGTGGTTTGCCCGTTTGTGAGTCAGCTTTCATTTCATCCTTGACGCTCCCCTTCTGGGGCACAGAGTCCTTGCAGGGTGTATCTGAGGAAGATGAAGAAAAATATTAAGGAGACAAGTTTTGCCCTGGAGCAACCTCTAATAATTATAGTTGTTTTAATATGATATTCGCAGGAATTATCCATAGAACTTTGAAAAAATAATGTCAGGCACTACCAACAGTCACAATCTTCAAAGGTCAGGCCTAGATCTTGTATTTAAAAAAAAAAAAAAAAAAAAACTTTAATGTGATTCTGATATGCTGCCAGGGGTTGAGATCTATTGAATCAGAAAGCGGGACAAAATAATATTTTCAGACCTCATCTACGGTTATAGCAGATTCTAAAAAATAACTAATTCTGTCATAACTAAAGCCTAACTATAGCTTAGCCATCACAGGCTATTCTACTTGGAACCAAAAATATTTTATCCAACCAATCCCTTCCTCAAACACACCAAAGAGAATTCTGTTCAAGGATTGTTTTCCTATAAGTTGCTCTGTGCTTACTATACATAAACAACCTGTCCATCTTGAACTATCGCTTTTTTCAAGACATAAAATTCTGAAGGAGAACCAATTCTCTTATCCAGCCATTCAGTGAGAAATTTATCCAAGGGCTACTCTGGAAGATTCATGAGTTACATCAGTCATCCGCAAGTGCCAGACTATGGACTAACACTGGTCTGTGATGAAGTTTTCACTGATTCAGGGTGAAATAAAAAGAGTAGAAACAATGTAATAAGTTTGGTATAACATTACATTTATTCAAGATAAGGGACTTTCTTTGATGTTAAAATGTCTTCTAACGTGTTATTGAGTTTAAAAATGTTTTTACTTAAAAGGAGTTGGCAAATCTATATCGTCTCCATTTGCATTTTTAAAAATTTTTGGTGACCTTTGAAACCCCCCAAAAATCTTAGAACCATGCAGCATTATAATAGTAAGCATTAATTCTCCATATAATTATACCAATTATAAACGTATAATTGGATTCAACAATAATGTAAACAACTGCGTGGAGACTTCTTAAAACACATCAGAGCAGGCGTGGTAGCTTACACCTGGAATCCCAACACTTTGAGAGGCCATGGTGGGAAGAATGCTTGAGCCTAGCATATAAAACCAGCCTAAGCAACATAGGGAGACCCTTTCTCTGCAAATAATAATACTGAATTAGCCAGGTGTGGGAGTGTGTGCCTGTGGTCTCATCTACTTGGGAGGCTGAGGCAGGAGGATCACCTGAGCCTAGGAGGTGGAGGCTGCAGTGAGTGGTGATCGCACCACCACACTCCAGCCCTGGTGACAGAGTGAGATTCTGTGTAAATAAAAGCAAACAAAAATCCAAATTTCTCAGCAACATACCATGTGAATGCTGCAAAGATTGTGGTCCATTAACTTTTTTTTTTTTTTTTTTTTTTTTTTTTTGAGACGGAGTTTCGCTCTTGTTGCCCAGGCTGGAGTGCAATGGCGCGATCTCGGCTCACCACAACCTCTGCCTCCTGGGTTCAGGCAATTCTCCTGCCTCAGCCTCCTGAGTAGCTGGGATTACAGGCATGCGCCACCATGCCCAGCTGATGTTTTGTATTTTTAGTAGAGACGGGGTTTCACCATGTTGACCAGGATGGTCTCGATCTCTTGACCTCGTGATCCACCCGCCTTGGCCTCCCAAAGTGCTGGGATTACAGGCTTGAGCCACCGCGCCCGGCTTCTTTTTTTTTTTAAGAGACACGGTCTCGCTTGGTCCAGGCTGGTGTGCAGTGTGGTGCAATTATACTTCACTACAATCTCAAACTCCTGGGTTCAACCAATCCTCCTGCCTTAGCCTCCTGAAAAGCAAAGGCTACATGCATGTGCCACCATGTTCAGATAATTTTTTTTTCTTTTTTTAGAGACAGGGTGTTGCAATGCTGCCCAGGCTAGTCTTACTCCTGGCCTCAAATGATCCTCCTGCCTTAGCATCCCAAAGAGTTGGGATTACAAGTGTGAGATTGGCCCTGATATCTGTCAACTTTATTCAGGTCTGTAACACTTTGTGGAATGTCGATCTGCTCAATTCCATAATCTTATCCTTTTCTTCCCTTACTTCTTTCATGCAGACCTGCCCTTCTTGAACTCTTACCATTGTGTTCTCTGAAGACCTCTTTCCATTAAAAGAAAAATCTATATGCAGTCTCAAGTTCTTTATAGTCTCTTCCTTCTCCCTTGTCTAAATGGATCTTGGCATCATCAAAGGCACCTTTTTGCATCCTCTAAGCACTGTGATCTTGGAAATTGTTCTGATATACTTGTACCTCCCTTCCACTTCCTCATATTTTCTCTCATGCAAAAATATTTCTTACTGGTTTATGCCATTTAGCTATACTGTTCTTGATGTTGTGATGTATTAAGCTATTGCACATTCATTTTTTTCAACACATATTTACTATCTCCTATGTGAGATACACAAATGCCTGCCCTCAGAGAGCCTAGTGTATTGTAAATGATCAACATTAAAGTAATTGTACTAGGCTAATAAAAACTTTGGTTACTTGGTTCACATTGTTGCTTTCCACTCCAAATCGTGACAGTCTTTTAATAGGTAACTTCAACACCGGCACAGACAACGCTTCCGGCAACCCAGACTGATAGACCTTTGACTTTCTTATTTCTAGTAACCATCAGTAACCAATCTACTTCCTTGTTCATATCCTGGTCTTTATTACTTAGAACTATCTAACCATGAGAATAAACTTGGATAAATCAATTGCTAAATATATCTTCCTATCCTTTCTATTTTCACATCCTTGCTTTTTGTACATTCTCCAACTTTTATCAGAGTCCCACTACACTACATGACATTCTTTAATTTTCTTCCATTCTATCATGCCTCTCGTGAAGTCACTTCATTTTCTATGAAGCTTAGATTTTAAGTTTAAAGAAAGGTAAAATTCACATAATGTAAAATTCACCATATTAGCTATTTTAAAGCATATAATTCAGTGGCTTTTAATACATTCATAATGTTGTGCAATGATCACCACTATCTAATTCCAGGACATTTTCATTACCAAGAAAAAGCCCCATATTCATTTAGGAGTCACTCCCATATACTCGGTTTCCTAATACTATCTTTATGAATTTGCCTATTCTGGACATTCCACATAAATTGAATCATATAGTATGTGACATTTTGTGTCTGACTTCTTTCACTTAGCATGTTTTGGAGGTCCATCTGTGTGTGTGTGTGTGTGTGTGTGTGTGTGTGTGTGTGTGTGTGTGTGTTTTGAGATGGAGTCTCACTCTATCATCCAGGCTGGGGTGCAGTGGCATGATTTCAGCTCACTGTAACCTCCGACTCCTGGGTTCAAGCAGTTCTTGCCTCAGTCTTCCAAGTAGCTGGGACTACAGGTGCGTGCCACCATGCCTGGTTAATTTTTTGTATTTTTAGTAGAGACCGGATTTTACCGTGTTAGCCAGAATGGTCTCAATCTCCTGACCTTGTGATCTGCCCACCTTGGCCTCCCAAAGTGCTGGGATTACAGGTGTGAGCCACGGCACCTGGCCCTTGTTTCTACTTTTTAATGTGAATATTGGTCTTCAATTCTCTGGGGTATATGGTAGTTCTATGTTTAATTTTTTGAGGAACCAACAAATTGTTTTTCACAGTGGCTGAACCATTTTATTTTCCCAACGACAATATACAATTCCAAACAATTCCTCCACATCCTAGCTAACCTCATTCTTTTTCCTTTTTTTGTAATTTATTATAGCCATCCTAGTGGGTGTCATTATGGTTTTGAGTTGTAATTCTCTAATGACTAATGATGCTGAACATTTATTCCTATACTTTTGGGGCATTTGTATATCTTCTTTGGAGAAATATCCATTCAAGTCCTTTGCCCATTTAAAAAACTGTGTTGCTTATTATCGAATTGTAAGAGTTATTTATATTTTCCTGATATTAGAGCCTTATCAGATATATGATTTTCAAGATATTTGTTCTCATTCTGTAGGTTTTTCACGGCCTTGATGTCTTTTGATGCACAAAAGTGTTTAATTTTGATAGTCTAATTTATCTACTTTACTTTGTTTGTATTTTTGGTGTCATAGCTAAGCATCGATTACCAAATTTAAGGTGATGAGTTATTCCTGTATTTTCTTCTCAGAATTTTATGATTTTATCCCTTATATTTAGACAATTGACCCATTTTGAGTTAATTTTTTGTACATAATATGAGGTAAGGCCCCTACTCCAATCTTTTGAATATGGAAATCAAGTGGTCCCAGCAACATTTTTTGAAAAACTATTATTTTCTCATTTAATGTCTTGGCACCATTGTCAAAAATTAATTGGACATGATATATGCGTTTATTTCTGGATTTGCAATTCTATTCCAGTACCATATAGCTTTCATTGTTGCAGTTTTTTAGTGAGTTTTGAAATTGAGAAGTATACATTCTAAAACTATATTCTTTATGAAGGCAGTTTGACTATCTTGGGTTCTTTCCAATTTCCATATGAATTTCAGGATCGGTTTGTCCATTTTTGCCAAAAAAAAAAAAAAAAAAAAAAAAAAAAAAAAACAGGCAGCTGGGATTTTGATAGGGATTGCATTTGAATCTGTAGATTGCTTTTACGGAGTATTATCATCTTTATGATATTAAGTTTTTTAATACATGAACACAGGATTTACTTCAGTCTTTAATTTCAACAACTGTTTGTAGTTTCCTGCAGACAAGTCCAATACCTCTGATTTTGTTTCACATTTTATAAGTGAAATTATTTTCTTGGTTTCTTTTTAAGTTTGTTCATTGCTATAGAGACATCATCTATTTTTGTTGATCTTGTATCCTGTAACTTTGAATTTATTAGGTCTAATAGTTTTTTACTGGGTTCTTTAGAATTTTGGTTATATTAGAGTGTATCATCTGCCAGTAGAGATAGTTTTACTTCTTCTTTTCCCATCATGATACCTTTTTTATTCTTGCCTAATAGCGCTAGCTAGAACCTTTACTATGGCATTGAATATAAGTGGCAAGAATGGACATTCTTGTCTTGTTCCTGATTCTAAGGACAAAGCTTTCACTTTTTAATCAAATTCATCAAGTACAATGTTAACTGGGGTTTTTTCCTAATTGCCCTTTGTCAGGTTGAGTGAGCTCACTTCTAGTCTTTTTTTTTTTTTTTTTTCTTTTTTTGGTCATAAAAGGGCATTGGATTTTGTCAGATGCTTTTTCTGTATCAATTGAGATAATCTTGTAATTTTCCCTTTTCACTATATTAATATGATGTATTAATATGACACTGATATATTTTCATTGGCTGAACCATACATTCCTGGGATAAATTCCGCTAAGTCATTTTATATAATCCTCTTAAAATGCAGTTGGATTTGGTTTGCCATTTTCTTCTCTTGTGATGCCTTTGTCTGGCTTTGGCTTCAGATTAATACTTGCCTCACAGGATAAGTTAGGAAGTGTTCCTCCTATTTTTTGAAAGAGTTTGAGAATACTGGTGTTAATTCTTCAAAAGTTTAGTAGAATTCACCCGTGAAGCCATATCATCTTTGAGTTTTCTTTGTTGCAAGTTTATAAATAACTAATTCAGTCTTTCGTTATTGGTGAGTTGAGTTTAGATTTTGTATTTCTTCTCAGTCAGTTTGGTCCTTTGTGGTTCTGGAATTTGTGAATTTCATCTAAGTGCATCTAATTTGTTGGCATTTAATTGCTCATAGTATTCTATGAGCCCTTTCATTTTATTCAAGGTCAGTACTAATGTCCCCGCTTTTCCTGATTTTAGTAATTTGAGTCCTTTTTCTCCTGATCAGTGTAGCCAAACCTTTGTCAGTTTTGCTGATCTTTTTAAAGTACCAACTTTAGTTTTGTTGGTTCTATTATTTTGTGTTCTCCACACCATTTATCTTTGCTCTAATAATTATTTACTTTCTTCATCTTGCTTTTAGTTTTTCTTTTTCTAGTTCCTTCAGGTGGAGGGTCATTTGAGATCTTTTTTAATGTAGGCATTTATAGCCATAATTTAAGCCATGCCTCATGACATACTGTATGTCATAAGTTTTGATATGTTGTATTTTTGTTTCCATTTCTCAAAATATCTTTTCATTTCCCTCATGCTTTCCTTTTTGGCCCATTGATTACATGACTTTTAATTTCCACTTATCTGTGAATTATCCTGATTTCCTTCTGTTACTGATTCCTAATTCTGCTGTTGTTGGAAAAGGTACTTTATAGAATATCAATCTACTTAAATGTACTGAAACTTGTTTTTTAGTCTAACATTTGGTCTATCCTGGAGACTATTCCACGTATACTTGAAAATATATCTATTGTTGTTTTTTAGGTAGAACATTTTGTATATTTGTTAGTTCAAGTCAGTTTATAGTGTATCTCATGTCTTCTATTTCCTTTGTAATTTTTTTTCTAGTATTTCTGTTAATAAAAGTGAAATCTCCAATGATTATTCTTGATCTATTTCTCTTTCACTTCTGTATTTGCTTCATATATTTTGAGGTTCTGACTGTTGTAGTTATTGCTCATTTATTAACTTTTGAATTAATTTTGTAAAGTCTATATCCTACGTTGTGTGTACCTGCATGAATCTCTGTTCCCTCAGCTTTGTGGTCAGCTTGTGACTCCACAGAGTCACAAGCCTTAAATGCCTTGAAACATAAAAACAAAATCAAAAACAAAAGTCATCACTTGGTCTCTGCAGATGCATTGTGTGTGTTAGGGCACACTCAGCACTCAGTTTTAACTCTACCTTAGTCTTCACTTCCTGTGTAACACCTAAAGGTCAGCTAGAGATGGGGGTTAGGGCTTTCTTAGGTCTTTCTGAACGTGTTACCAAGCTTCCAGATTTTCAGATATATGTGGGAGCTTTCAAAACCCCTTATTCCTTCAAAGCATATCATTCTCCAGCCTTTCCTCCTAATCTTTTTGGTTAGTTCTACATCTCAACTGTTACTTATTATCTAAGCAGCAGTAGTTAATACATTGCCATGCTTTTGAGAAATACACCCCAGGTAGCCACCTCAGCCCTGAGTGACTTGAGCTAGGTAAAATAAGGGCAAGACCTATGAGCAGGTTTTTCAGAGAGCCACCAGACAAACCAAAGAAACCATCAAAAGCCTTTCTTCATTTTTATATTACCCTGCAACCTCTCATTTTCTTTTTCTATTAGATTTCTTAAGAATAGCCTATCATCATGATCACATTCCCACCTCATGCCCATTTTTTTTTAATCCACATGGTGGGCAGAATAGCAGCCCCCAAAGATATCCATGTCTTAGTCCTTGAATACATGACAAGAGGGGCTCTGCAGATGTGATTAAAGTCAAGGACCTTAAGATGAGGGAGATCATCTTGAATTAACTGCATGAATACAACCTAATCACACGGATTGTGGAAAGTAAGGGGCTTTTCCCAGTGTAGTGAAACAGTAAGAAGCACCATGAGTGAGCAAGCGCTGTGACAACAGAATAAAGCGTCAGAGATGTGGCAGTTTGAAAAGGACTTGGCCTATTGTTGCTAGCTTTGAAGACAGGGGAAGGGGAACATAAGCCCCAGAAAGAAAATGGTTCCACCATTACCTTGATTTTAGCTGAGGGAGACCCATGCTGGATCTCTGATCTACAGACTTGTAGAATACATTGTACTACATTCATATTGTTTTAAGCCACCAAGTTTGTGGCAATTTAATATAGTAGCAA
The DNA here is from genome assembly GCF_001604975.1 of Cebus imitator. Taxonomy (NCBI): domain Eukaryota; kingdom Metazoa; phylum Chordata; class Mammalia; order Primates; family Cebidae; genus Cebus; species Cebus imitator. Next base: position 572,438 of record NW_016107685.1, read on the forward strand.
TAGAAAAGTAATACAACTCACTACAAATAAGCACACCTCAGATCCTCTAAAACTGCTCAAACTAAAGCTTAAAGTTCCTCCTAATCAACAATTTCAATGAATTACTTTTAATATTCATCTTAATAGGACCTTTTTGTTATACCATTGTTGAACATTCACTTCTTGAAAATTTCTCCTTTTTTAACTCAGATACCAATCTTTTCTGGTTCTCTGACTTCCTGAATTATTCCTTTCTAGGCTGCTTACCTGGCTTTTCTTTTGCTCATTTAAAAAAATATTTTTTAAAGACTAACTATAACCACAATATCAACATAATCACTGTCCCCAGTCAATAATTCCTCATCAAATATCCATTCACAGCCTCATATCTTATAAGGGCCACACATTCCCATGATTTGAAAAACTTAAAAGATACATATATATATATATATATATATATATATATATATATATATATCACTTTGCCATACTCCTCCCAATTCCCTTAAAAACTGGGATGTCTTATAGTTTCCCAGTTTGGATTTTACAAATGGTATTACCATGGTATAGCTTAACATGTTGCACTATCCTCTGTATTTCCTGTAACTGACAGCTACATCTTAGGCTAGCTCTTAAATATTGATCTCCCTAAGGGTTTACATTTCTCCTACTTCTCTGTTTATACCTATAAGCTTCCAAATCTTCTCTTTCTGAACACTAAAGCCATGTTGTTAACTATATATCGGTTTATTCATTGTGAAAATCTCACAAGGGCCTCAAATAAAACTTACCATATAATTAAATTATTACGCACTTCCCCCATTCCCAAATTCCACTCATGCAGGCCAGTATATGTGAATTTATGTCAAAATATATCCTATTTATACGTTTATAGTTCCTCTCAGTTCAAAGTCCTATTTTCCCAAAGTTCATTCTCTAACACCTAATCTATCACAAAATAGTCTCCTAACTGGTTTTCCTATTTTCAGAATCCTCAGACTCTCTCCTTTATATGAGATGTTGCTAAACTTTTTCTGTATAGGACCAGGTAACAAATATTTTAGACTTTGCAGACAATACAGTCTCTGCTACAAGTACTCAACTCTGGTCATGGCACAAAAGCAACCATAGACAAAATGTAAATGGACATAGCTGTGTTCCAATAATGCTTTATTTTAAAAAATATTTGGCCTGTTTGCCATATTTTGCCAACTCCTGCTCTAAATTGATGTCAACATAATATTTTCAACTGGCAAATCCAGCTGTCTCACTCCCTAACCCAGTCTGTGAGATCTAATTCTCTATTTCTATTACCTACAGAATAAAGTTAAGGCTTCCTAATAGAGTAATATAAACTCCTTCAATATCTGGCGCTGGATGCCCTATAGCTTCAGAAAAAGATAACTTCTCTTCACATGGAAAGGTCAAGTATTTTACCTCTAATTTTTTTATATTCTTACCTTCATCTTCAAGCATTTCAATCACATTTTCTATGAGGGTCACCACATCTTTACTGTTGTTTGGATGTTGTAAATTCACCCAAGTCCTGACTTCTTCAGGCAGGACTGCCAGGAATTGTTCCAGCACCAACAGTTCAATGATCTGCTTCTTTGTATGAATCTCTGGTCTCAGCCATTGAACACAGAGCTCCCAGAGTTGGCTCAGGGCTTCATGGGGTCCAGACACTTTCAAATACTGGAAATGTCTGAACTTTTGACGAGATGCCTCAGAGTCCTGTGTCTCCATGACAGGGTTGTTTTCTTGCTGCCAAGACAGATCTGCTCTCAGAAAGCCTCTTTGTTCATGTAGAGACAGGTTTTGAGGTTTTGAGGTAGCCATCAACTTGCTCAGAGGCTGCATCTTCCTAAATAGAACTCCCACAGTAGTTCAAATCTGCCTTACTGGATTGCAGTAATTCTCAGGCTTGAGCTAAGAACCTGCAAAAAAAAAAAAAAAAAAAAAAAAAAAAAAAAAAACAAAAAAAAACAAAAAAAAAAAAAAAAAAAAAAAAAATAGAAATTAACCCACAGGTAACAAACATCTATTAGTATAGCATTAAAACATAAATAATATTCTTAAAATTGCCTAAGAAAAAATACATATCATGGATTCTCCTTCTATTTTTGTTTTTCTTTCTTAGAATTAGAAAATATGCTTTCCCTTTCTCCTAACCAGTTTCCCAAAGGATAGAGAAACACACGAAGATAAACAGACATCTCAAAACAAATGATAAAGGAAAGAGTCCTTGGATTTAAAAAGACTTCATAATTGAATTGCAATTAGATTTATTCTGTATCAGGTAGCAAATAATTTTTACTTTAAAATTAAGCAACACAAATCTTCAAGTAGGATATTAAGGCTTCTGACTAGATATGACTGAAAAACCTTTCCCCAAGTTCTCATTAAAATGCCAATAAAATTCTGTAAGATGAGTAAAACTGGCAATAGCACGAGAAAGGTAAGAGGCAATTATTTAAAATATACTAGAACAATACCCATAAACTGTTTTATTATTAGGAATAAATCCAAAAGCACAGTCTCTGGCTACAATTAAAAGTTTTTATTTGTTAGGACTCACTATGGACAAGTATGCAATGCCTACCAGGGAGTCTTAGGCACAACTGAACATTTAGACTCGCAAGACTACCACAGGTCATATTCGGCACCAATTTACTCAGAAGGCAAAAAACAACTTGGTAGCAAAAGAATAATATTCACTTTTCTTCGGTGTGAGTCTTTGCAGAGTTTAGCTCAAGTGCAGGGAGATGAGACCCATAAATGTGATGTAGGAAACACTCTGACTCAAAAGAATTCCCCCAGGAGCCAATATCTCTCATAACAACAGAGGACAACTTTTAGGGTTGCCCCAAAGAGCCTGCCAAATTATAGGAGTCACTGCATTCAGGGAAGTCCAGATACAGCTTTCTATTTGATTTACAGTTCTCCAAGTCCCAATGCAATTTACTACTCAGGCATCATTTTGATTATAATCATCTAAGGTGAGTTGTTCTTGACTGGGAGATTTTGCCACCAGGGGAAATTTGGCAATGTCTAGAGACCGTTTTGATAGTTATAGCTAGAGACTGTACCTGACATCTAGGAGGTAAAAGCCAGGAATGTTGCTAAATATCCTACACAGGAGAGCCCCCTACAGCAAAGAATTACCCAGCCCAAAGTATCAATAATTCCAAGGTTTAGAAACTCTGCCATAGGCACTATATTGTGAATGAGAGCACATACTTTGTAGTCAGTTTATATCCCAGCTGTACTAGTTACTATATGTATTAAGTTGACCAAGTTATATTAACCCAAGTTTGTGTTCTCAACTGTAAAACGGATATAACAATATCTGATCAAATTATAGAGATTAAATTCTCATCTCATTTCTTGACACACAGTAAGCACTCAATAGATCATATGCACACAAGTGTATTACAATGTTTGTAGATCTTATTGGTCAAAAGTTTGTGTGACCTTGTCCATGGCAATGCCTACCTGAATAGATCATTCAACATTCAAATAAGGATTAGTGAACAGAGTTGGGGAAGGATATACAGAGAACTATGAAAAGACAGTTTAGTGGCAAATTAATGGTGAAAGTGAGGTTTCTCAATGTTTGACTAGAAATTTACAAATAACCAAGGGAAGGAGGCTAAAATGATCCATGTGATAATGGATTAGCATTGGAGATATAAGTATGAACTTGTATTTGGTTCAATTTAGATGGTTACATACAGAAATATTTACAGATATGTATATATACATAGATTAGTATAAATACATATTTCCTTGCTCTGTTGGCTGAGTAGGTCTAGAAGCAAGAATAGCCCAGCAGCAAAAGAACAATTAGCTCCCAGATCTTGGTTTCTAATACCGTTCTCCAATAAGAACCAGGATTTCTTAGAGAAATGGCTGATTCTAGGACTGAGGTCATACAAGATAATCACTGAGTATCTTATAGTGACATAAAGAAATTCTCAAAAAATAAACAGAAATAAAACTAAAATATTTATTGGGGTACATCAAAGGTACACAGGAGCCAAATGAAAGAGTTCCCTATGGCTTAATCTGGAACAATATAAGCAACAGAATAAATATTAGATTATAATTCAAACAATTAAATTAAAACTCATAAGCCATACTGATATAAATGGTAACTTATTAAGTAAATAAATGGGGGAGAATAAACAAATCTCCTATGCAGAAAAATTCCAAATAGTTTATGTAAATTCTCAGTCATCCATGAGAAACAGCATAACTCCCTACCCCTTGAGTATGGGCTCTTCCTGCCAAAGAGTATAGTATGGTTGGGGGAGGGGGAAGGTAAATTTACAGTAGAAAAACCTGACAAACGCTCTCAGCCAGGTGATCAAGATTAACATCAACAGCAGTAAGTCATGTTGGCAGTATGTAGCCTTAAGACAAGGTGATTAAAAACGGCATTGTACCTCTGTGATCTCCCTGCTCTAAACCCATAATCCCAGTCTAATAATGACAAAAACATCAGAATCCAGATGGTTCTCTATACTTAACCAATACTCCCTCAAAACTGTCAGCATGATCAGAAACAAGGAATGTCTGAGAAACTGTCACAGCTAAGAGAAGCCTAAGGAGGCATGAAGACAGAATGTAACGTGGTATACTGGATGGATTCCAGATCAGTAAAAAAGACATTAGGTAAAAATTAAACTTGAATACAACATGGAGTTAATGTAGTATTATTAATTGTAACAAATGTACTATACTAATATAAAATGTTACCTATAGGAAAAATGAGTGGAGGGGTATATGGATACTCTGTTGTACTATCTTCTCTATTTTCCTGTAACTTTACTCCCTTTATTTAGAAACTTTTTTTGCCCTGTGAATGCAAACTCCCCAAAGGATTTCCCACAGCACACAGAAGTAGGTGCCTTCTGGCTTGAAAGATCCCATCTGGGTTGTCATGGCCAAGGGAAAAAAAGGGCAATGGTGCCTTTCATGGGCTATTCCTGGGTCTCACTGAATAGAAAATTGCTTCCAGTTGCCATGAAACAAGTGCTGCCTCTAATGAATCCCTCTGGAGTACTCCCTGACATCTCCCCAGATCGGTAACAAAAGTCTATCTTTCTTCACATTTACATCTGCCAAGGCCCACAGTTAAGACAACAGACTGAAAACCTGCCACAACTGTTGACATCCACAACACTCCTGATCTGGCCTCATTAGCTCCACCTTTGGCTTATGCAACTGTATTTTTTCAGGACACTAACAATTTTCAGACAGACCCTTACAGGCTCTAAAAATATACCACTCAGCCCTTACTCAGTGAAGACACAAAACAAAACAAGCAACAAAGAGGGGGCAGCTGGCTCAGTGAAGTTTTCTGCAGATGAAAGGCCCATTTAGAGGACTCATGGTCCCACCTGACACAGAAAACAAATCGGAACCACCTCTACACACAAGCCTTATTAAAGAAAACAAACACAATCCTATGGGAAAAGAACAATCATTGAACAAAAATCTCTCTTTTTTGTTTTAAGACAGAGGTTTTGCTCTCGTTGCCCAGGCTGGAGTGCAATGGTGCAATCTCAGCTCACTACAACCTCCACCTCCCCGGTTCAAGCGATTCTCCTGCCTCAGCCTCCTAAGCGGCTAGGATTACAGGCATATGCCACCATGCCCAGCTCATTTTTTATATTTAGTAGAGATGGAGTTCCACCATGTTGATCAGGCTGGTCTCAAACTCCTGACTTCAGATTATCCACCCACCTCAGCCTCCCAAAGTGCTGGGATTACAGGTGTGAGCCACCAGCCAAGAGAGATCTCTTAAATATGACTGATGGAATAGTCCTGAAGTGAGTCCAACAAAAAAAATGAACTACAGGCCCAGATACTTTGAAATTAACATAAATGGAGAGAGAAAAAATACAAAGTCACAGGCCATATGTCAAAGACAAAACGAAAAAGGCTTTATGCTAAAAAGTAAAAATAACAAAGATATTTATTGCAACAAAAAATGTTCTGGGTAAAAATTTAAACTCAAACTACATAAAAACTCAAAAGACATCCAACCCAAAAGAACTCCAAAACTAAAAGGATTTTTTTTTTAAATACCAGGCAAACTTAAAAAAATATGCAAAACTGTAGTGAATTAAAATTATAATGAATTTAAAGCACAAACACATTAGACAGAGGAAACCAGATGATAATAACTCATAATGAAATACAACTGTCCTTAAATGTATAACATACTTGAAACATTTTTAGCAAAATTCTCAGAAAACAAGAAATGAAGTCAACAATGATACAATAGAAATGGGACATTAAGTAACTAAGACTTTGACAGATAAAGTCAAAAAAGTAATAGTATAATGGATATGCTTAGTCTAATAAATAAATAAAACTAGATAAAATGTAGTTTCTCTTCAAGCACCTGTGGGAATGGTTACAGAAGCTATTTATTAGACTACCAAACAGAAAATCCTTAATAGTAAACAAGAGTATAGGAAACCACACTTATTACTAGAATGCAAAACCAGAAATTAACACCACATAGGAAAAACAATTTTACCTACTTTAAAATTCAAATGCTTGCTTCTAAAAAAACAGAGAATCAAAAGTACAATTGCAAAGTGTCTAAAAACCAAAAACAGTACAAATATTGTACATCAAAATCTAAAGGGCATAGCTGAAGCTCCTGCTAGGCAATGGAAAAGCCTTACACATAATTAAACAAGAATGAGATGCATTAAATATTCAACTCAGGAAATACAAAAAGCATCAAATATACTGGGAAGTTTATAGGTGACAAACACAAATTAATGAATTACTGTAAATAGTTATAGACCTAGGACAGGGAGAGACGTTCAGGATGGGATGCTACATTTAAGATTTCCGAGGTGGCAATAAACTAGGTATCGACAGAACGTATCATAAAACGATAAAAGCCATTTATGACAAACCTACAGCCAATATCAAACTGAACAGACAAAAGCTAGAATTCCCTTTGAAGTCAGGCACTAGACAAGGATGCCCTCTCTCACCACTCCTATTCAATATAGTATCGGAAGTTCTAACCAGAGCTATCAGGCAAGAAAAAGAAATAAACAGTATTCAAATAAGAAAGGAGGAAGTCAAACTGTCTCTATTTGCAGACAACATGATTGTATATCTAGAAGACGCCATCGTCTCAATCCAAAATCATCTCAAACTGATAAGCAACTTCAGGAAAGTCTCAGGGTACAAAATCAATGTGCAGAAATCACAAGCATTCTTATATACCAATAACAGACAAACACAGAGCCAAATCAAGAGTGAACTCTCATTCACAATTGCTACAAAGAGAATAAAATACCTAGGAATACAGCTAACAAAGGAACATAAAGGACCTCTTCAAGGAGAACTACAAGCCAGTGCTCAACGAAATAAGAGAGCACACAAACAGATGGAAAAACATGCCATGCTCATGGTTAGGAAGAATTAATATCGTGAAAATGACCATACTGCCCAAAGTAATTTATAGATTCAATGCTATAGTCATCAAGATACCAATGACCTTCACAGAACTGGAAAAAAACCACTTTTAACTTCGTATGGAATCACAAAAGAGCCCACATAGCCAAGACAATCCTAAACAAAAAGAAAAAGCTGGAGGCATCACACTGCCAGACTTCAAACTATACTACAAGGCTACAGTAATCAAAACAGCATGGTACTGATACCAAAACAGAGATATAGACCAATGGAACAGAACAGAGGCCCCAGAAGCAACACCACACATCTACAACAACCTGATCTTTGACAAATCTGACAAAAGCAAGTCATGGGGAAAGGATTCCCTGTTTAATAAATCATGTTGGGAAAACTGGCTAGCAATGTGCAGAAAGCAGAAACTGGACCCGTTTCTGTCACCTTACACTAAAATTAACTCCAGATGGATTAAAGATTTAAACATAAAACCTAACACCATAAAAAAAAAAAATGGAAGAACACATAGGCAAAACCATCCAGGACATAGGCACAGGCAAGGACTTCGTGACTAAAACACCAAAAGCAATGGCAATAAAAGCCAAGATAGACAAATGGGATCTAATTAAAATTCAGAGCTTCTGTACAGCAAAAGAAACCATCATTAGAGCAAACTGGCAACCAACAGAACAGGAAAAACTTTTTGCAATCTACCCATCTGACAAAGGGCTAATATCCAGAATCTACAAATAACTAAAACAGATACACAAGAAAAAAAAAAAACATTCAAAAGTGGGTGAAGGATATGAACAGACATATATTAAAAGAAGAAATATATGAGGACAACAAACATGAAAAAATGCTCATCATCACTGATCATTAGAGAAATGCAAATCAAAACCACATTGAGATACCATCTCACGCCAGTTAGAATGACCATCATTAAAAAGTATGGAGACAACAGACACTGGAAAGGATGTGGAGAAATAGGAACACTCCCACACAGTAGGAGTGTAAATTAGTTTAACCATTGTGGAAGACAGTGTGGCAATTTCTCAAGTATTTAGAAATAGAAATTTCATTTGCCCTAGCAATCCCATTACCCAAAGAACTATAAATAGTTCTACTGTAAAGACACATGCACATGTATGTTCATTGCAGCCCTGTGTACAATAGCAAAGACCTGGAACCAACCCAAATGCCCATCAATGATAGACTGGACAAAGAAAATGTGGTACATATACACCATGGGATACTACGCAGCCATAAAAAATGATGAGTTTGCGTCCCTTGTAGGGACCTGAATGAATCTGGAAGCCATCATTCTCAGCAAACTGACACAAGAACAGAAAACCAAACACTGCATGTTCTCACTCATAGGTGGGTGTTGAACAATGAGAACATGTGGACTCAGGGAGAGGGGCATCACACACTGGGGGCAGTTGTGGGGGAGTAGGGGAGGGACGGGGGAGGGTGGGGAGGGATAGCATGGGGAGAAATGCTGGTTATAGTATATACCTAAAGTAAAATTAAAAGAAAAAAAAAAGATTTCCGAGGTGGAACAGTTCTGATGATAGAGATCCAAGGTGTGACATGACTCCAAGTAGTTTAAATGGTCTGTAAGTGATGAACACTGGAATATACAAAGCCAAGAAATACAACATTTGAACTCTGAAGTACTGAATAGAGGCCTCTGATATAACGGTGGAATTCAAGATTGAGACACGGAGCCAGTATTACTGTGTTGGAGGGACCCGAACGTCGTAGTGGAGGGTTAGACTAATATCACGAGTTGGCACAGGTTCTATCGTTTTATGGCCGCCAGGAACTTGAATATCTGCTCATTATGGAAAAGGGGTAGTATCTGCCTGTGAAGAGGGTTATTTCTAATCAAACAAGTGGTAGGTAGGACGGCTGCCTGGGATAAGAACCACCTGGAGAGATTAGCTCAGATAAAGAGGAACAGAAAACAGCTTGCAAATAAATGACTGAAATAAGTACGACACTTGGAGGTTTTATAATGTTTTAGGGAGGTGGCCAGGAATGAATGGGAAAACAAGGCAATATGGAATTAATTAAAACTCCATTTACTTTCCCAGTTGATCGATCCAGTCACACTTGGTTTTCCCATAAGGCATGAATACCAGCCATTCCCAAACCAACTGATCATAATATACTAACCACGTTGCGAATCTGGAGACTGTCCCTATTACAGAATGGAAGAGGCGCCAGGAGTGTGGTTAAATCCTTATTTTAGCGAAGCTGGATCCTGACTACAGCCGTCCCGCCGCCCAACCCTAGCCCTCTGTCGCTGCTCTCAGGCTTGTCTTCCTTCCGCAGCCCACGTTTCCATCCCTCCCTTCAGCTCCTGCTCTCGTCCAGGTTCTCCCGCACAGACCTTGGAGGGCAGCGTGGGAATAGGGCAACTGCAAGCAAGCTGAGGGGAGCTGCACGTTCCGCAAGACGCGCTCAAGCGTGATTCCCAAATCCACGCCCCCGCGCCCCCACCGCCCGCTGACGAGGGTGATACCTGTGAGCACCGCTTCTGTCCAGGGGCCCGTTCCGTCACGCCCAAGCGCCAGTTCTGAGAGGAGCCGCGGAATCGCTGTCTTGGCCAGTGAAGGGAGCTGGCGTTGGTAACCACGCCGCAACTAGGAAACCCTGACCTCGCCGAACGCTCAACTCAGTGCCCTCTTCGAGTTTCATAAATTGCCACGGCACACTCTCGGTGCACTCTTGCGCACGCGCACCAGCTGTGGAAGGAACCCCCAGGAGCCCCCGCGACGCGGGTCTTGAAAAAGACCAGGCTTTTTCAAGCTCCGCCCCTTTCTGCAGGCCCCGCCCACGCCGCGCGCTTGCAACTCTGGCCCTGTAAATGGACTCACACTATGCTTCCGGTGGCTAAAAGAAATGAGCGTCATACTTCCGGCGCTTACTCACCCCCTACGGAAAAGCTAGTCCAAATCGCCTTTCTGTTCCCCACAGCCTTTTTGTCTGGAATTAAAAAACAATGTCAATTTTGACAAGAAATTGTCTGGTGTCCTACATGGTCTTTATTGGTTTATTGGTTCGCAGATTCATTCATTCAGTTTGTATAGAAGTAAGAGGTCTTGCAGTTCGTTTTTCGGTTTTGGCAGCATTGGTTGAGTCAGGAAAGTGGGCATGCAAGAAAGAGAGAGAAGGATCAGCCTGAGAGGTAGGAGGAAATCTCGTGGGTGTGGAGACACAGAGGGAAGAGATGTGTGTATCACAGGGGAGAGAATGCTCAGTGGCATTAAGTACATGATGATATGATTAGTGCTTGCATAGAGGCAGGTAGACAGTGCTGTAGGAGCAAAGTGAAAGAAATTAAACCAGAGAGAGCTTTATATCTAGGCCAGGAATCGACTATGGTAAAGCAAGCTGGCAACTAGAAATTTTTGCTAACCCACCTTGTACTTCTTAAATCATAAACACATTATAGATGTAATCTCATGTAATTATTATCACTTCACTTAAGATAGAGATTATTATCATCCCCAAATTTATTGAAACTGAGATGGCAGGGTGGGGCTTCAGGCTCTGTCACTTCATACTTATCCCACTGCTGCCCACTCAATCCTTTAAGACTTAGCCATTAACAAGATATGACGGAATTGTGGAATAACATTTTCTAAAATTGGGTATATGGTGTATGTGCCATGAATCATTTCTGAGGGCCTTGATCTTTATAAAAGTCATATTTAATTAGGTGAAATAAACATTTTAACTTCCAAGTGTTGCCAGTAAACAGGCTCAAGCATGGTATACAGCCAGTTAAGAGGTAAGGAAATGGAAGAGGCACAAAGTAGGAGAGAGAATGACTAGTTTTCCTCTAATACCTCTCATAGGTATAAGGTTTCTGACCAGTATGTTTGTCCACTGATTGAACAAGGGTAATTTTCAGGTTATAGTCACCTTACTAACAATCCAGCTATTTTTTAAATGACACAACTTTATAAGGTTTGTCTCAACATTCCTATCTTAGTCTGTGCTACTACAACAAAATAACAGAGACTGAGTAACTTATAAAGAACAGAAATTTCTATTTTTGATTTTGGAACTCCAAAATCGAGGCACCAGCATGTTCAGTTGTCTGGCGAAAGCTGTTACCTGCTTCCAACATGGTGCTTTATTGCTGCATTCTCTGGAGGGGAGGAATGCTGTCCCCTCCCATGACAGAAGGCAATGTGGATGACAAGAAAGCCCACAACTGCATTAAACCTTTTTAATAAGGCCTTATTCCCATTTAGGAGGAGAGAAACCCTTATGACCTAGTCACCCTTTAAAGGCCCCACCTCATAATACTATCGCATTTGCCATTAAATTTTATTACTAGAACTTTGCAGGGGACACATTCAAACTGTAACAATATGACTCTTGTAGAGGTGAAGGATTCTGAAGCCATGTGGGACTAGCTCCTTAGGATGCATAGAAATGTTTGCTATAAACTGACAGAAAAGCAGAAGATCAAACACCGCATGTTCTCACTCATAGGCGGGTGTTGAACAATGAGAACACATGGACACAGGGAGGGGAGCACTACACACTGGGGT
>NW_016107685.1:585544-616547 GCF_001604975.1 Cebus imitator
AAAAAAAAAAAAAAAAGCATATGCAAATATTTCAAAATCAGAAAAAAATCCAAAATCGGAAACATATCTGCTCCCAAGGATTTTGGATAAGTAATACTCAACCTGAATTTAGGAAAAGATATAGTGAAGACTGGACCTAACTTAAACCAACAGTTTTCCTTAGACCACTTATTTATTCATACAACACATTTTTATTGAGAATGTAATATGTGGTAAATATTTTACTAGCATTGGAAATATATTAGAAAATACAGCAAGAAGAGGACTGCCTTAACACCCAACAGAAACATTTTCTATGCAAAGATTTTATATTTCTTCAAAGTTTTATATTCTATACATCCTCAGAATATAGTTTTGTATAAATTGTGGGTTGCAGTATTCAATCTAGAATTGTGGGTAGTTATTAGTGATGGTGATTTCATTTCATAGGTCATGTGTTAGGTATTCATCCATTTTTGGCTTCCAACCAACTGAATGTCTTTACTTTTTTTATACTTTTATGTGAGTTTGGGAGGAAGTTAGAAACCCCTCCATAGAGGTCGAATAAAGTGAAAATTCACTTTTCTTGTCTCTGTTGCAACTAAGGCACAGCATGTAACTTGGACTCAATTAATTAGATGCACTCAGTATAAACTTTGAACAGCTAGTAACACAAAAAACCAGGACACACCATATAGTTTCTTTTATTTATTTTTAAATAGACTTTATTTTATAGATCAGTTTTGGATTCAAAGTTTTAGAAAAAATGAGGCGGTAGTATAGTTACCTTTTATTCCACAACTAGTTTTCCCTGTTATTACCATCTTACGTTATTACGGTGTATTAGTTACAATTAAGAAAATTTAAAAATGAAATAACATTGATACCTTATTATTAAGTTCATAACACTTTATTTTTATTTCCTTCCTTCCTTCCTTTTCTTCATTCCTTCCTTCCTTTCTTCCTTCCCCTCCCTCCCTTTCTTTCTCTTTCTCATTCTTTCTTTCTCTCTTTCCCTTCTTTCTCTTCTTTTGCTTTTTTAATTTCTTCCTCTCTCTCTCCTTCCTTCCTTTCTTCCTTCCTTCTTTCTTTCTCTTTTCTTTCTTCTTTGACTGGGTCTCACTCTGTCATCCAGGCTACAGGGCTGGAGTGCCATGGTGTGATCACGCCTCACTGCAGCCTGGACCAGCCTGAGCTCATGTGATCCTCCCATCTCAGCCCCCACCAAAGCTGGGATTACAGGCATATGCCACCAGGCCTGGCTAATTTTTTTTTGTATTTTTTGTAGAGATGGATTTTTGGCATGTTGTCCAAGCTGATAATGACCAGATTTCTTTAGTTGGTTTGTTTTTATCTTTTTTGTTTTCTCTGATGCAGGATCCCAACTGGAACATCACATTACATTTAGTTGTCATGTCTCTTTAGGCTCTTCTTGACTGTGATGGTTTCCTATACTTTCCTTGTGTTTCATAACCTTGATAGTGTTGAGGGGTACTGGTCGAGTGTTTTATATGATCTCCCTTTATTTGAAGTTTTCTGATGGTTTTCTTATGATTAGACTGGAGATGACAGTCACAGAGATAAAATACCATTTTTATTACATCATATCACAGGTACATAGTATCAACATGACTTATCATTGTTGTAATATCTTTTCATTAACATTTTCTGGGTCTTTATTTTCCCCCTCCCTCTCTAGCATGGGAAGTAGTAATTTCATGCAGACAGCTTTGTGAAGAAGCCCCATTGGCATCTATTTTGGTGGGATGAGTAGGAACATATTTTCAATGTGTCAGTAATCCATTGCTGCATACAAACCATTTCAAAATTTAGTGCGTTAAAACAGCAATCATTTTATTTTACTCAGGAGTTTGTTTGAAATTTGGTCAGAGAGGATGGCAGTTATCATTAATGCCAATATTTAAGATATGACTGTGGGAATGAATGGCTAAAATCATTGGATAAGTGAGGATTAAGGAATCTCAGAATGCAAACTATTCTATGTGAAAATTAAAATAACCAAGCACTATAACAAGAGCAGTATCCTGGGGAGAGTGGCAGTGAGCCAGGGGGTAGAATCTTCAAGGAATGGGTTGGGGAGTAACCTAGACATCTAAATAAAATAAAACCCACAGAATCCCACTTTCCTAACTATACCTTATATCCTCCTTCTCCCTCATGGTAAAACATCTCCAAATTAGTGTCCACATTGTCTGTTTCTTTTTTAAATTTTTCCTCTAGTGGCTGAAATAGATCTCATCTAGATCATAACTAACAGCCAAAGTTATCAAATTCAACTAATAATTTCCTATCCTTCTGTATATCACCTCAACTAGCACATATTTTTTGAACGAAGGTTTTCAGTGATTATCATACCCCAGATTAAAGTTTGCCTATTGTGGTACAGTTCCAGTAAATTTTTAAAAAATAGCAAAAAATGTGTATTAAAATACGTTATGTCTCAGTCATTACTCTGGTGTATCAAACATACTCAGAATTGGATAAGACAAAATGAAATAAGAGCTCAATAGCTGGTTTTAAAATGGATGGATATATACATGAATTAAAGAAGTAAGAAATAAGTACAGCTACTAAATAGCTCTTCACTGGAAAGGAATACACAGTCAATCTGAGGTCTGTGGTTTCTGGACCCCATGTTGGTGATGGCTATAGAATAGTTACCATGGAAAACCACCTCTAAACATGTTATCTCCTCTAAACGTGAATGTTAGAAGTTTAGGTGAAAGACCTAACTGCCAGACAGTTTATTTATATTACAGATTTATGAGAACTAAAGTAGACTCCGGAATTGACCATTTTAGAGAAGTTGGGGCACAGTGTGGCATGGTTTGCAGGCATCAAAGCCTGTGGAGGGGCATAAACTTTAATTCTAAAATTCTAATTTATCTTGTTTTTTAAAGAAATATTCTTTAGGTAAATTGGGCTCATTCAAAAGAAGATGACCAAGATGAATACAGGGTACCAAAGCATATTAGATAAAGAAATTTTAAAGAAACTCATGGGCAGTTGGTGGCAAGAATTGAATTTGGCCAAAAACAAAAATTGACCTCAGTGAGTTCTGGTATAGAAGAATGACAATTGCTCCAGAACTAAAACTAGAGAAACTAGGTTGAAGATACAGGAAAATTGATTTTGACTTATCATGAGGGAGATCTCTATAGTAGTAAAAACCACCTTTGTATGAAAGAGAGTGGCCCAACAAAGTAAGGAGCTGTATCATTCCTGGTCATGCAAATGCTGAACAATTATTCAATAGAGATGTTATGGAATAATTTAAGCATCAGATATGTAGTTGGATTATATTACTATTGAATTTCCTTTTTATTCTGATAGTCTATGCTTATGAAATTTGAGGTGATTATATAAAATTTTAGGGGGTTTTGAGGAGAGAACATAAAGAAGTAGGAAATATTATTTTCTCTGGTACCTTTTCACAAGCTGAAATGCTCCAGAATCAAATGAACCCAGTAATAAAGACTGTTACTGATATTTTAATTGTTTTAATCAGAGTCTATTCTAAGGTTTGTATGCCAAAGACATGCAAATTTGAGACGTCTTTGATGTTAGAATTATGCTTGAAATTTGTATTAGCGGTTATTTCAAATATGGTTGAAACCTAGATTCAATTGTGATTGTGCTTATAACATGCCCATGGCAGCTTAATTAACTACAAACTCCTCACAGTAGCACCTGACACCTTTCACAATCAGGAAATAATCTAACTTTTCATCTTGTATTTTCCCCCTGTGTTCTAGTTTAGATTGTAGTATTAACAGTTTTTAGAACATGTTCATTTTTACACTTCTTCCTCAAATAACCTAATTCATAATTGCCTACTAAAATCCTAAAATCCTGCTCCTTTTTTTTTTTTTTTTTTTTTGAGATGAAGTCTCACTCTGTCACCCAGGCTGGAGTGCAGTGGTACAATCTCTGCTCAGCACAACCTCCGCCTCCCGTGTCCAAGCGATTTTCCTGCCTCAGCCTCCCAAGTAGCTGGGACCACAGGCACGCGCCACCGCGCCTGGCTAATTTTTTGCATTTTTAGTAGAGGCGGGGTTTCACAGTGTTAGCCAGGATGGTCCCGATCTTCTGACCTCGTGATCCACCCGTCTCGCCTAATCCTCCTGTTTTTTAAAGGATGTTACCATAGCTCTAAAAGTCAGACTCAGAGGTCACTGCCTATGAGAGAAGGACTTTCTCCCAGCCAGTTTCCTGAAAGCCCCTTTCACATCTTTGTTCCTCAGACTATAAATTATGGGGTTCAGCATTGGACTCACCACTGTATAGAACACAGATATCATTTTATCCCATTCTTTTGTAGTCTTGGAGTTTGGCCGCATGTAGGTGAAAATTCCTGACCCATAAAAGAGGACAACAACAATAAGATGGGAGCCACAGGTGGAAAAAGCCTTGAGCCTTGCTTCCCCAGACTGCATCTGGATAACAGTGGAGATAATATTCCAATAAGAAACAAGAATCATGGAGACAGGGGCCAGGAGGATTCCCACTCCCATTGAAAAAATGGCCATTTCTGTGCTGTAAGTGTCTGCAGAAGCCAGCTTCAGAAGGGCAGGAGGTTCACAAAAGTAGTGATTGATAATGTTCTCTCCCCAGTAGGGAAGATGGAAAGTAAAGCTGGTATCTACTAAAGACACTAGTGCCCCACTGGCCCAGGACCCAAGGGACAACCAGAGACACACCCGTTGGGTCATGATGGTGGAGTAGTGCAAGGGCTTGCAGACAGCCACATACCGGTCATAGGACATCACGGCCAGCAGCGCACACTCTGTACACCCAACCAGAAGAAAGACAATTATCTGTGTCATACATCCATAAAAAGAAATGGTTTTCCTCTTTACCAGGAGGTGAACCAACACCTGAGGGACAATGCTAGTAGAGAAACAGAGATCTGCAAAGGAAAGATTTCTAAGAAAAAAATACATGGGTGTGTGAAGGCGAGAATCCATGAAGACAAGAATGATGATGAGCAGGTTTCCAAGCAGGGTCAGCAGATAAATGATGAGGAAAAGGATAAATAGGAGGATCTGGGTCTGCAAGTCCTGTGAAAGGCCCAGGAAGATAAACTTGTACACAAAGGTTTGGTTTTCTTCTCCCATTGATATTTTTGACTGTTTACCTGTTTGGCACAAGAAGAAAGAACACATTTTTGTTGGGTTTATGACATCAAGTCTTGTAGAAGAAGCTCATGTTAAAAACTGACACCTAGTTGAGTATTTCTATCTCTTTGCTATCCAGCTTGTTCTAATTAACAATAAATGGATATATTTATTATTATTAGTTGATTGCAATTTAAACCAACTTGTTATTTTCCAAATCCTCTCTCTACTGTGCTGCTTTTTAATAGAGTATGATACTGTTAAAGCCCTCTCGACTAGTTCTGATGTAAGGATGTTAGAGTTCATGTGGATTTTACTACCTAGCCTAAATATACTCTTAGGAAATGACTGTATATAGTGTTAAGACTATCCTTATGCAGAAAATTCTACCACTAACTATTCAAAATACTACACATTTAATTTTAACACATACTTGAAAAATGTGAAGCAGTTTTCAGGAATCAAACTTAATTTGACCTCTTCAGAAGCAACAGATTTTGTTGGGTTTAAAAATAAAGCCTTAGCTATCCTACACTAAAGGCCATACTATTTGGATTAAGAAATACAATATTAAAATTAAAACAATACAAAAAGAAAAAATAAGTTAAAACTGTTGTGATATTTGGATAGGACTAGACTTGAAAAACAAAAATACTTTCTAAGAAACCATGAAGAAAAATATGTATAGAATTTACTACATAAATTTAAAGACTCATGTGAGATAATAACATCATAAGATAAGCCACAAACAGGAAAATGTTGGAAGGAGATGTCAGAATAAAAGTTAAATAATTTTATTTTTCTTCAACATTTATTTTAGAATTAGGGTATATGTGCAGGTTGGTTACAAAGTTTGGAATACAAATGAATCTGCCACCCAGGTAGTGAGCATAGTATCCAAGAAGTAGTCTTTCAGCCATTTCCCCACCTCACTCTCCACCCCCAGTTGTCCCCAGTGTCTGCTGTTTCCATGTTGATGGCAATGTGTACCCAAAGCTTAGTTCCCACTTACCAGTTAGAACATGTGGTATTTGGTTTTCTGTTTCTGCATTAGTTCAATTAGGATTAATTGTTTTGAGCTGCATCCATGTTGCTGTGAAGAACATGATTTCATTCTTTTTCATGGCTGCATAGTATTCTGTTACATATATGTTCCACATTTTCTTTATTTAATCCACCATTGATGGGCATCTGAGTTGATTCCATGTCTTTTTTATTGCAATTAGTGCTGTGATAAACATATAATTGTCTGTGTCTTTTTAGTGGAATGATTTATTTTCCTTTGGGTGTATATATAGTAATGGGATTGTTGGGTCGAATGTTACTTCTATTCTTAGTTCCTTGAGAAGTCTCCAAACTGTTCTCTACAGTGGCTGGACTAATTTACATTCCTACTAACTGGGTATTCGTGTTCCCTCTTTTCTGCAGCCTTGCCATCATCCGTTATTTCTTGACTTTTTGGCAAAAGCCATTCTGACTGGTGAAAGATGGTATATCTGTAACAAACCCACAGCCAACATCTTACTGAACAGACAAAACCTGGAACTGTTCTGATTGAGAACTGTAACAAGACAAGGATACCCAGTCTCACCACTCGTATTCAACATAGTACCAGAAGAGAAAGAAATAAAAGGCCTCCAAATAGGAGAAGAAGTCAAGTTAAATGACCTTATTACATTGAGTTTGTATAAAGCTCTATGAAAATCGTGAAGTCCAAGAAATAATGAGCCAAGAGTATGAGAAGACTATTTACAAAGAAGAAATGCAAATAGTTACTAAATATAAGAAAAATATTCAATATTATTATAACTCAATAAGTATAATTAAAACAATGAAAGATAAATTTTCACTTGGGTAATTATCTAAGATTTTAACACCAAAAATCATAACAAAAATAACTAATATATTCATTAAGCATTTAACACATAACATCATTAATTTTAGGGCTTTATATGATTACTTCTTCCTAATAACATTATGAGGTGAATTAAAATACTATTAAGTTTGTCTTGCAGATAAAGAAACTGAAGCAAGGAAAGATTAAGTTACTGTCCCCAAATTGTACAATTAACAATTAGCTGTATAATGCAGGTGAAAAAACAGGACACATTTGCAAAAGCAAGTGGTTAGGAGAATTTGTATTAATCTTTCTGGGAAAAAAATGTTGCCAATTACAATAAAATATTTAAATATTCATGTGTTTTGACCCAGTTCTCAATAGAATGAGGCAGGGAAAAACTTGCCCCATACTCAAAATTCAGTCTTAAAAATTTACTTACAGATGTTTTCAAATATATGTAACTGCAACAGTGAAAGGGGGCACAATATGGGCAAAATATCAACAATATAAGGTCACAGTATCTATTTATCTAGCTATAATTGGAGTTACCAAAATTAGTGAAACAGCCTATTCAAAGAACCATTTCTTCTCCTGCAATTGTTATTATTAGTAGTAATATTATTATTTGAGGCAGGGTCTTGCTCTGTCACCCAGACTGGAATGCAGCAGTATTATTGTAGCTCACAACAGCTACAAATTCCTGGGCTCAAGCCAACCTCCCACCTCAGCCTCCAGAATAGTTGAGGCCTATCATTTTCTTTTTCCCCTTCTCTGGTTGTCTAGGTCTATATGATCACTATTATTTCCTTTGGATCCTACAGATAATTATTATTAATATCATTATCAATAATAATGAGAATCACCTCCCATTGGTACTTAACCAAAAGTGGTTTTGCTGTTGTCTTAGAGGCCAATGCTAATACATGTTTTGAAAATGCACGGAAAAGACTAAAAGAAAAAAATTTCCAAAATGTTGAGAGTGGTTGACCCTGGGTTACTGGGATTATCGGTAGGTTACTTTTATTTTCGAATGTGTTGATACTTTAAAAAGCCCTATATTACTAATATAAGAAAAAATAAAAATGAGAAAATGTAGTAGCACCTAACTGAGGATGCTCTAAAGTTAATTCTTTACTCTTTCTTGATAAGAAGTCCTGATAAAATAACCGTTATAGGACTAGCCCTCTTGCAGAAAGCAAATATAAAACAAAATATGTGAAACAACTATTTTCAGATATTGAACAACGAACAGCCAACCCATAAAATAATGCCATTTGGCAAGGAAACAAACAAGGTGAGCCCTATAATCACACTAGCTTTATGCCTGGAGGCACTCTCAGGACTGTGGTCCATGGGATGGGAGTCTAAGGAGAGCATGAGACCCATGCTGAACTAATGAGATGGAAATCCGTAATTGATGGTTGGAATTATGGAAGCAAATAGCAGAATGAAAGAAGCTGCAGATAGGGACTCCAAGAATCTCTCTGAGCCATGGCTGAATATTAAGCTGTACATACACAGGATAGGACGGCCAGGCCCAAAAACAGCAACTGCCAGGGGGCTTACAGAAGGTTACAAGATTTTGGAATTTCAGCCTGCCAGAATAAAGAATCTTAATTGAAAACCCCTGGCACTAAGTTGATACCTCAGAGAAGGTAAGCATTAAGAGACGATCATGATCAGTCAAGGATGCATAATGTAACCCCTAGAATAACCATTAAAATATAAAATAAGGTTATAGTTAAAAATAAAACTAAAAATGAAATAATTTTAAAATAAGAAGAATGCAAGAAAGGGATATGAAAAGAACAAACAGTAGATAGGAATATTAGAAAGCAAGTAAGATGGTAGACTTAAATTGTATCCATAATTACATGAAAAATAAATGGACTAAACATTCTAATTAAAAGGCAGTGATTATCAGATTGGACAAAAAGGACATAACAATGTTTTGTCTACAAGGAATTCATTTTAAAATATAAAAACAGTTGTGTGAAAGTAAAAGGATGAAAAAAACCCACAAAAACACTAGTCATAGGAAAAGTAGAATATATGAATATATAAAGTATTACCAGAAACAAAGAGAGACATTTAATAATGATAAAAGTGTTATTCACCTCAAAGACAAAACCATACTTAATGTGAATGCACTTAATGAAGTTTCAAAACATACAAAGAAAAACTGATGTAATTGAAAGGATAATAGGAAAAAAATACAGAAATAGTTGAAGATTTCAACAGTCTTACTGATAGAACAAACAGAAAATTCATGGGGGTAGAGAAGACTTGAACACCATGAACAATCAACTTGGCCTAAGGGACATTTATAGATTACTGTACCCAATAAGTATAGAATATATACCTTTTCAAATGCAAAGGGAATGTTCACCAAGGTTAGATTATATATGCTGGGCAATAAATCAAATCTCAATAACACAGGATTGAAATCACATAGGGCATTATTCCCTGACCATGAAGGAATTACATTATAAACCAATAACAAAAGGATATCTAGAAAATCCTCAAGCATTTGGAAATTAATCAACACAATTCTAAATAACACATGAGTCAAAGAGGAAATAAATGAAATCGTAAAATATTTTAAACTGAATTATAATAAAAATAGCATTTTAACAAATTTAGAATTATTTTAAACTTTTAAGGAATTATGATTATTATTTCATTTATTTCATTTGTAGAGAAGAAAGGAAAAGTCAGTTTTCAAATGAAGTTGACATTAAATACATACATATAAAATAGATACAAAGTCAAAATAAAATGAAAGTGTATAGATAATAATCGTATTCCATTTGAATAAAGCATTATGATCAAGTGAGCTCCTGTCATAAGTGCTCATTTAGGCCAACATTAGTAAATTTATTAAAACAATTCTACATATTAATAGATTAGGATGAGAAAAAATAGTAAATGCCTCAAAAGATACTTGATAAAATTTGTCTTTCATTCTTAATAAGTACTTTTTGTCAAACAGACACTTAAATATTCATTTTTAAGAAGAAATCTGATTATTTCTTCTTTGGTATAACAATACACATTTGCATTAAAATGCTAGCATCATGCTTAATGGTCAAATACTAGAAATATTCACATTAAATTCTGAGTTACATGAAAGGTATCTGTTTGTTTTTCTAGAGTTAGCTAGTGAAATCAAATTAGAAATATAAACTAGAAATGACAGGTATAATTATTGGAAAGGAGAAGGTAAAGTGATCACTGCTTATAGATTGATTTTCTGTTTGTAAATTTTAATACAATCTGAAAACTGATTAGAATAAATAAGAAATCTGTAAACAGGTAAGTTATCATATATATATGTAACTATGTGCATAGTTTTTCTTATGTATATTAATCAGAACTAATTATAAAGTTAATTTTAAAAATATATAATTCATAACAACCCTGCCAAAATATGTAGGTGTGAATTTAATGTAAATATGTTCAGAAAGAATACAGGAAAAGTCAACATGCATAAATAGAGAAATAAACCTAATTTCTAGATGTAAGATTTAAATATTATAAAGATATCTATTGTTAACAAATTATTGATTCTCACATATTAATGTTCCTAATCTTTTTGTGAGAGATTGTTAAAAATAAAAATTTCTGAGCTCTAGAGATTCTTAGTAGGTTTGTGGTTGAACAATTAAATTTAACTTTTAACAAGTCCATTTGGTGATTATAATATGACTATTTCATGAACATATTTTGAGAAATATTCCCCAGTAACGATCTAAAAATTAACTGCAGTTATAATCAAAGCCAATAAACAATCTCTGATGGGAAATTTAACAAAATAATTTTAAAGTTTACCCAGATAAATACATGTAAATATATTCAGAGAAAAAATATGAAAAATATGAAAAAGAATTGTGGTGGTAGGGAAGGTGGGGAGATTTAACCTATCTGATATTATGATTTCCTATTAAATTAAGATAATTTAAATGCATTGTACTAGTGCAGATATCAACACCTCAATGCAATAAAATAGAGAAATGACTCAAACTCAAGTATATAGGGGAATAAATGATAAAGGTATAATCTAAATCAATAGATGTATATTATTTAAAATGGTGTTAGCCACATGTTCTCACTCATAAGTGGGTGTTGAACAGTGAGAAGACATGGACACAGGGAGGGAAACATCACACACTGGGGCCTGGGGGGTGGGGAGCTAGGGGAGGAATAGCAGGGGGTGGGGGCATTGGGGAGGGATAGCATTAGGAGAAATACCTAATGTAGATGACAGGGTGATGGATGCAGCAAACCACTACCATGGCACGTGTATACCTGTGTAACAAACCTGCATGATCTGCACATATACCCCAGAACTTAAAGTATAATGAATAAATTTTTAAAAAAGAACAGCTTGATAAATTTTTACAAAATGCATGTACTATGAACCCAGCACCCAGTGATGGAAGAGTGTGAACAACCTGGGCACTCTCCCTCCTTCATTCTCCTTTTCAATCACTGTTCCCCCAACAGAAACTTATTAACTGGCTATTTATACAATAAATAATATTTGCCTCTTTTTGAACTTTAAATAAATAGATTAATACAATTTTTAAAAGTTAAATAAATAAAAATAAAATGATATTAGAATATCTGGTTATCTGTTGAGAAAGGAAGTATTTTCACATCAGTTCTTCTCCAAAATCTAGATGGATTAAATATCTCAATGTAAAACAAAATAAGAACACCCCCAAATATTACTAGGAGAAATAATAGGTGAATGTTTGTTGTAATCTGAGTGGCAAAGGAACTTCTAAGGACATCATGAAAACCGTTTGTAAAATGAACATAAAACCACAACTTCATATTATGGTTGTAAAGACTAAATTATTTTCTGTAATCGTTGAGTGGGAAAGGACCTTCTAAGGACATCATGAAAACCATAACCATTAACATAAGATTAGTATATTTTGTTATACAACTATTTTAAATGAATGATTAAAGGACACACATATGAAAATATAAGTAACAAATAGAAAAACTACCACATCAAAGAACTTTTAAAATCAAGAATACGAAGAACTTCTTAATGGAAAGGACGGAAAAAGAAATTTTAATGAGCGATTCATAAAAGAAATTCAAATATCCAAAAGCTAACTACATAAAGAATGTTCACTCTCACTTAGAATCAGAGAAATGTAAAATAAAACAAGGTAGTGACTGATTCTTTCTCATTTTATTAGCAAAGATGAAATAGATTGAAATCACCCACTATATTTTTTAGAGTAGAACAGATACAAAAAATGTAGGCATGTACATCCATAAAATCTCTCTGCAAGCCATCCTGAAAATATTTAAAAATTATAAAATGAACTTATCTTTTTTCCTGAACAGCTCAAGTTTCAGGACTTTATATTATGGAAATAATTATGGGTATGCACAAAGCTTTGTTTCAGAGGATACTCACATACAGAATTATTTCCAGAGTAAATCAACCCACAGTCAAATAATAGGTGTTGTGTTAAATAAATTATAATTTTCCTATATGATATAACCTACACAGTATAGAGAAGTGGGTAAGAGTGCAAGATGTCTTAGTCACGCATACATGGTTGAATCTTTGTTCCCCATTTTCTAGCTCTATGGCTTTAGACAATTTAACTCCTTTTTGTCTGCTTCCTAATTTATAAAATGAACATAAAACCATAACTTCATAATATAGATGTAAAAATTAAATTAAGAACTTAGCAGAAAATTTGCATTATGCCTGGAAACTAAAGAAATGACTGCAACATTGATGGTTATGGCTATGATGATGATAATACGATAAACTTATGTCGTTAAAAATTTAAGTAGGTATGTATTTTCCATGGAAAGATGTTTGATATACTGTCAAATTTGAATAGTAGGTTGCAAAATACCATGTATAGGTATGAGATATATATATATATATATATATATATATATATATATATATATGGTGTGTGTGTGTGAATGAATGTGTAGAGAAAGAGAATGAGAGCATGTGTATGAGAGATGACTCTGTTAAAAATACCTTTACCACATTAATAATTCTTAACCCACAACAAAAACTTAGAATTCAGGTAGAGTATATAGAGAGTGGTTAGCTATATCTCAAAGATAGGATGTATAAATTTATGTGTGTATATATGTGGATTAGGGAAGAATGTAGCTTAATCTCAAAACAGGAAAGAAATCAAATCAAAATGAATAATTAAGATGAAATATAGTATCATTCATATTCTAAGGAAGACCTTGGGTAATTATAATTTCACACTCTGAAGATTTCATGTAACTTTGTAAACTTTTCTAATTAAATCAACAAAAGTATCTCTTTATCTAATGCCAAGGTAAAATGAGAAGAAAATTAAGTGGTAAAAATAAAATAAAGAAAACAGACTTCAGAAGAAATCGGGGAGGGGAAGCTGAACATAGAGGTCAGGAATTCAGAGATGTGGAGAGAAGGTGGAAAGAGGAAAGGGAGTACAGGAAGAGATATGGAGGGCAGGTTGTTTCCCCAAACTGAAAGGACAGGTAATGAATCTGTTATCTCTCTAAGGCCCTAACAGCATTTTAATTAACATGTCCTTGCCGGATATCTTAAGAGTCTCACACAGAGACAGCTGCACACAAGGGAATTCTTCCTTGTCACACACACATTACAAGCCACATGTACTTCCTCTCAGCTTTACAAACTTATATCTCATAGAACATGCAGATATTCAAGATACATTCACACAATTATTTTATATTTGTTTATATGCATCCCCATGGCCACCAAATCTTCCACATAATAAACAGTATCAGAGGAGATACTGAGCCAACTGTATACTGACCAAGACTGAGTCACCTGGGAACTTATTCTGCCTGACTTGTATGGGAAGCATATTTGAGTATTGAGTATATGTGTGATGGCACCTGTAGTGGATATCCTTGCCCCTGCTGGGAGGACAGCACCGACTATAATTGGACCCACTCTCCTCTATGTGCCTTAGGTCACCAGCAGTTTGGAGCCAGCAGTGCTAGCATTCTTGCAGCAGTGTATTCATGCACTCTTGGTTCTTTCATATCTCTTAGACAAAACATATGATCAAGCTCTTTATGAAGCTTCTCAAAGCAAAATTCCTAGTGTCCTTCCAGCTCCTTGCCTGTTTACTGGGCCATCCACTTGGGAAGAAGATGGAACAAATGCAAACTGAGGTAGGCAATGAAGACCAAAGGGCTGACAGCAGAGGGCAGGGGAGAATCAGGGAGAGCTCCTTTTTAACAGTAAGAGGAAAGTAATGCAGGAGGGTACTGCCTCTGGGATTTCTCTGAAAACAGTCTTGTCCATGAAGGAGAAAGTCTGTGGGAGGGTTTTCAGGCTGGGATTCTGAAGGAGAAGAGTGGAAACTGAATTGTCTCTGGGAATCTAGCAAGGGAAAAATTGATGTGTAAGAGAGAAAATGATAAAGTTCACCTTCCCAATACCTTGCCCTCTTCCTACCCCCAACAAGTATTGCAGAATCCTACAGTTTGAGGCCTATCAGTGGCTTCTTCTCTCTCACCTGAGGGCAGAGACAAAACAGGAATAGCACTGTTAGGTCATTGATGAAGGAACCAAGGATCTAATATGGAAGGGAGCAACTTCTGTGTCTGCAGATCCACACTTCAAGGATATTCACCTGTGTGTAGGTTGACCCCTGAGCAATTCCTCCCAAAGAATTGTACTAGAGTCATCCTAGGAGTCTCACTTCATTACAAGCCTTTTTACTTTACTCAAGGTACAAATTCTGATTCTCCTAGGCTCCACTTCTGAACAACGGATTCTCCTTTGAGAAAATAATTAAAGGTGAGGTCCTGAGAATTATGTCAACAGGACATTCCCTGGAGCTTTTAGAGCCCTAAACTTTATTATCTTTTTCCATCCTCTGAGACACGCTGAGGCACTTTTCATTAGTTTGAAACCACAGACTAAAGTTTCTAAATCATACTCACCCTTCTTCCAAACCTTACACCATTGTCATTTAAAATGGCATCAACAGATATATTCTCAGGGGTTCATAAGTTTTCAAACTTGTGTCTTTGTTTATATGGTAATTAAATAAAAACGAAAATGAGCAAGGAGTGCTGGATGCTGACTTTCAAATTGACTAATGCAACTTGATTTCAGACCTTGTCCTTTCATTTTAGTTCATGGTTGTTTGAGTGCTGTGTGAACACCTTGCGTAGTGGAGTTCAATTTGGTTAGCACTGTCCTAATATCAACATGACAATGAAGGCTATAAATGTGTTGTTATAATAAAGTTGCATGCTTTTACTGGTTGGGGGGAAAATCACAGAGCAAACTCAAAGGCACAATCAGGGAAATAATAAAGATAAAAGGATAAATAAACCAAATAGATAAAATAAAAATAAGATTAATAACACCTCAAACTTGTTCTTTGTGGAAATTACTAAGTCAAAACTCTGTCAAATTAATTTTAAAAGTGAAAAGAGTGAAGTAGGGGACTCCAATGGGCTATCATTCCTCCAAAGAAATACCAGAAAAGGAAAAAGCCATTCAAAATACTATTAGAACATTTATCTGAATTCTGCAAAACAGTCAGATGTTTATAGCAACAACTTAATATTTAGTTCAGAAAAGACAGCTGAAACTAAGTAGGAGAGCTTTGTGTTATAAGAAACACACAAAATAATGACAATATTAGAGACCAAACTTACTGGCAGATCACTTGAGGTCAGGAGTTCAAGACCAGCCTGGGTAATATGGTGAAACCACATCTCTACTAAAAATACAAAAATTAGCTGTGCATGGTGGCACGCACCTGTAGTCTCAGCTACTTGGGAGACTGAGGCAGGAGAATCACTTGAGCCTGGGAGGCAGAGGTTGCAGTAAGCCAAGATCACACAACTGCACTCCAGCCTGGGTGACAGAGTAAGACTCTGTCTTAAAAAAAATAAAAAACAAGATAAAAAGAAAATAAAATGCATGAAGTGAACCAAAGGCTTTGTTAATTCTTCAAGTAAGAAAAATCAAAGCTGACTTTCTTGCAAACTATGCAGAATAATGTTTTTCTCTTATAATACATTGTTTTTGGATAAAAACAAAAGCCACCATTTTTATTTAAAAATACCTTTTAAAAGGAGAAATCACACAAAAAATAGAGTATTTAAAAATAACTACAGATAAAATTTCATTAAATGAAAAACTAGTACAAACAATTACATGCCAATAAATTTTAAAACAGAGGAAGTGAGTAAATTCATTAGAAAGATATAAAATGCAAAATAATATATAAAATAATTGATACAACTGAATGATTGTATCAATGACAAATACCACTGAACTTGAAATGACAAATATCACTGAAAATAAAACTGCAAATACCTCCCCTAATATACTCCAGGTCTGAGTAGTTTTATAGTTGAGTTATACCAGACTTTCATGAAGCCATTCATTATTTTCTTTATGTATTTTCCCTAAAAGTAGGGAAAAGGAGTTAATTCTTCCTGTCTTATTTGACAAGGCTTGTGTAAACTTAAGTAGTACAAAACTACATAATAGTATAAATAAGAAGAGTAAAATTTGGATTCATTTTACTTATGAGTCAATGCAAAAGCCTTAACTAAAATTAGAGCTAATTGAATCTACAAGTTTTTAAAAAATAAAACACTATGATGAAATGTGGTTTCTGTCTGGAATGTAAATATGTCTCAACATCAGAAACCCTACAAAGAAATTTATGAATTATACTGAAGGATAAAAATCAGATAATAATCTCAGTGATGTAGGAAAAACATTTGCTAAACATTTCAGGAATGTACCACATATGTCTGCCAGATAATTATTTTTTTTGGGCTCTATCTTTAACAATAATTACTATAACATAGAATAAGCAAGTATAAGGTGACCAAGTAATTGCCAGATTTTTTCCCAGGGTGACTACACTTCTCTACATTTTTCCCAACTGTAAATCAGTGTTATATTCTACTTTTTCTGTCAATACTTTATAGTATCTGACTTTTAAATAGCTATATGCCTATTAGATATGTTTTTGTTGCTCTAATTTGCATACCTTTGATTGCTGATGAATTTGAGTATTGCTTTATATTCTTGTAGCCCAATGAAATTACTTTTTAATAAATTACTTTTTTATTACCTCTGACCTTTTTTTCTTTCGGGGGTTTCCTCCTCGTTTATTGGTTTTTAGAAGTTTATTGTGAATTCCTGATATTAGATTTTTATTTCTTTTTGGTTTTAAACAGTGCAAATATCTCATCTATTCTTTTATCTATCTTTCGGTTTTGTCTATGATGTCCTTCATTGAAGACAAATACCAGATTTTCATAAAATCAAATTTATCAAAATTTTTATTATGGTTTATGTTTAGAAGGTCCTCACTCTAGGTCAGGAAGATGTTCTATGTTTTATTCAATTGTGCCCTTGTTGTCTTGTAACTTTTAGATATTTAATTCATTTAGAGTTTACCTTCTTCTATCATGTTAGGTAGGAATTCAGCTTTATTTTTCTCTATGTAATAAACCCATTTTACCAACATTATTTAATAAATTATTTTCCCTTCCCTGATGATTTTTGGACTTAACTTCATTGTACATTAGATTTCCATATGGGTCTATGAAAATGTTGTGTACTTTTTCAACCCCCAGCAACTTAAATTAAATGCTTAACTCCATTTTTCTCTTTTTTCTCTCTGTTTTTAATGAGGTATTACTTATATACAATAATATGTACCAGTCTTAAGTCTAGCTCAAGAAATGTTAACATATGTAATGTATGTAACCATTACATAAATTAGAATGTAGAACATTCACAGCACAAGACTCCCAGTTAAATCTAAATCATCACTCCCTCAAAGGTAATCATTAGTTGGAATTCTAAAAATATAAATTAGTTTTGCCTGTTTTTGAGCTTCAGATAACTGGAGTTATACAGTGTACACTTCTTTATGTGCCTGGCTTCTTCACTAAAACATCACTGTGTAGATTCATCTATATAATTGTTTGCAGCAGTTCACTTTTAAAAAATTATTTGATAGTATTCCAATGCATGACTGTACCAACATTTATCTTTTCTATTACCCATATAAATTTATAGTTTCCAGGG
Source organism: Cebus imitator (assembly GCF_001604975.1). Lineage (NCBI taxonomy): Eukaryota > Metazoa > Chordata > Mammalia > Primates > Cebidae > Cebus > Cebus imitator. The sequence continues at coordinate 603,603 of NW_016107685.1, forward strand.
TGAGATACTATGAATAAAGCTATACTATAAACATCTTTGTACATATTTTTGGTGGATATAAACACTCATCTTGATTAGGTATATGCTCAGGAGTGGCATTGCTGAGTCATAGGGAAGGCATGTTTAGCTTTGTATTCAGAGATACTTCCAGATGGAATTTTTAAATTGACGCTATGAATTTATGCTCCTATAAGCAATGTAAATTGCTCCATATCGTCAGTCATTTTATCCTTTTTGATGAGGATTAGTGGCATTTCACTATGGTTTTAGTTTATATACCCTGGGGGCCAATTATGTGTGCACCATTTCATGTGCTTATTAGCTATTTGTATTTCCTATATTGAAAGTACATGATCAAGTCTTCTGCCCATTTTTAAAAACTGGAAATTTCTGACTTTTCTTATTCATTTTTAGTAGTTCACTGTATTCTGAGCATCACACCTATAGCTTACTGTCAAGTTCTTAAAATAATATGTATATAAATACAGACAAATGTGACAAAATAATAATTGGAGAATCTGAGTAAGGGTGGTATGAGAGTTTTTGTACTACTTAACTTTTTTGAAAATTTAAGACTAACATACCAAATTATAAAATAACAAAACTAAATATAAAATGTATGCATGTATTTCGATGAACTTTCCTTAGTAACTTCATAAATGAACTAACAGAAAAATCAGTAGAGATATGAAGATTTTTAACCACCCAATCGACAAACTTGACCTAATAGAATATTCTGCTCAGGTTTTGTGAGAGCTGGTCCATGTTCAGTTGACTTTTTGTCTTAGGATAGTCATTATTCAGGAGCTGCAACTGAAAGAACAGGATTTCTGCCAAAGGCTCTCTTCTTTTCAGACCCTGATCTTCATTCCCTCCACTCATGCCCAACACACTTCAAGTACTCTTTGGAGGAATTTTAAAAAGATAATTAGAGTACTTGAAGGTTTTTCAGCCTCTCATCTTTCTGGGCAGTTTAGGATTCATTGATGTATAATAGATTTCCTGAACAATGTCAAAATATGACATCTGCCAAAACTCAGATACCTGTTCATAATCTCAATCCCCTAGCCTTGGTTATAATAATTAGAAATAGTATTTACTGAGCTCATACTACATGAATACATTATGTTAATCACATTCATCTAATTATTATTATCTAGGTCACATCACATTCATACTCTACAAATGATAAACTTTCTCAAAATTATACAGCATATGCAGAAGACTTAATTTGCAACCTAGTATTTTTTCATCCAGCAACCAAATACTTAATTGCAACAATACAATGTTTCCCTAAAGAGAACACATGTAAGACTTCATGATGGGACCTGTAAACAGAGATGTGACTGCTAACTGCATGTTATTTTCTGCCCCTTTTATTACCGTTTGGGGACATTCTGAGAGGAAGCACACTCAAGATCACCCCTAATGATTCAGAATTCTCCTGAGCACTTCACCTGCTCCAGAGACTACTTCTAGTATCCCCACCATTCACCTCACTTAAATGGAACTATTGTTGCACAATATACCCTGAAGTCCATGATAAGACCTTTGGATGGAACAGAAGGACATGATGTGGGTATTCCCCTTCCTGCTTTGTTCTTGCCTTGAGATTCTACTGAGCCCTTTGCCTTTATAAAAACACACCTGCTGTCCGCAGTCTGCCCATGCTGCCACCAGTGCACCTGAAGCACTTTCCCATCAATAATGGAGTGCACTTATTGGCTTTCACATGCTAATTTGATCTTTTTTTCTCCATCAAGTGACAAAATATTGGTAAGACTATTAGACGGAGGGGAAGATAAGGCATTAGATGAACAAAGAAAGGATAACTGGAAATATGTTGGGAGTGAATTGGTTTTAACCTCATCATAGATTTGGTTTTTAAAATTCAACTAATTTTGTCCAATAATCTGATTCATAGAGGTAAATCCTCTGTAATAGATTTAGCCAAGGTTTTTTTTTTTTTTTTTCCCACAGTGGATCTACCTTATCAAACCACAATTACAATATGAAATTATATGAGAAGAAGATTCCTAATGTTCACTTTCTGTCGATATGAGCAGAACTTTCATGGAGTCAGTATTGGTCCCTTGGGTAGTGTTCTCATGCCTTGTTGAACTTGATTTGGGAGAAAATAAACAGGTATGGATGATAAGGAATAGGTGATTTGAAGTATGAAGGATCTTGGAATCAGAAGAGAAATTTAGTAATTTTCTCTTGGTTCTTTAGGGATTTACTCAGTCTCCTCTTCCTAAAATTCATATCAGGTTAGATAATGCATGTTTCTGTGACCCTGTATTCCTTTTCCATATCCAGTGACATATTTTATTTTTATAGAAATGAACTCACAAATTTATGTTAAATCTGGACAAAGGCAAAATGAAATGACAGAAAGGTTGACAGTGAACATGATTTTCTTATAGGAGCTTCTTGACCCTGGGAACAGGTTCAAAGTCACCTGGAGGAACATTTTGTCCTCTACATTTGCATGGGAGAATAACATTTTTAAAGAAAAATCAGGAGAGGTTGGGGTGTTGCCTTCTAGTGCATAATCCCAGGGTCAGTGAGAGCTCCTAGCATCTGACAAGTCATAAATCACACTCATCTCTTCCTTACATTCCTCTCTCTATCTCTTGCTACTTTGGCTCAAATGAAATCAGTTCAAGAAACATTTGCTGGACACTTATAATGTATGTGGCTGATCTTATTTTCTGTGAATAAGGACGATTCAGATGTGATCTCTGCCCTTGACTATCTTACAGTCACAGAGAAAGACAAATAATTTTAATATAATTTGTTAAGAGCTGTGTTGGAGATAAGTACAAGATGCTGTAGGTATACTTGTGCATCTAAGATAAACTAGTTGTTTGTGAGTGTGTGTATTGGTACGTGTATGTCTATGTGTATTGCAGGTAGGAATGGGGAAAGTTTGTGGAATTGTTTCCAGAGAATGTTTTTCCTAGGCAGAATCTTTAAAAAATGCATCTGGCTATGGTTATGAGCCAAATGAAGAAGGGATCAAAGTCATAAGCAATGTCCTGTAACTTCACTTTCATTAAATTAGTCACTGACTATAGTCATCACTTTAAATTTCGTGAAAGATGCTTAGTTTCATGCTCTATGTCTTCTTTTGTTAAAACTGAGAAAGATGGTTTGTCTATCATTTAATTTTCCTTGAGATTTGGACACATTATTTATACCATTGCAATCAAATTCTTAAAAGAAAAGAAAATTCTACTCTGGGAAGGGTGAAAATTGTGGCAGAAAGAGGACTGAGTCTGAAGAACTGAGCTGAACCAAAACCTGGAGCCTCTAAGGGCCAACCAGGTAGCACCTTCCACCAGATGGATGGCAATTCAAAGAGTAGTAATGTTTTAATTACTGTGTTCTTAAAATTTATTTTTATATCAGCTGTTTTAATACACTATATTTCTCTTTCGAAGCAATTCTTTGTTAGTTTGATGTATTAGAATATACAGATTCTTTAAACCGATATTTGCTGTGACTCCATGATATTCCAAGGACCACTCCAGGCACTGGGGATGAAACAATTTGGCCCCTCTTCGCTGGAATTCTTTGGTCTTAGGAACTGGGTTTTCAGTCTGTATCCCCAGTCTTTAGCATATGCTTGGTACATAGTATTTGCTTAAAAAATAAGATTGATTGAATATTCAAAGTATGATGGGTGCCCAAGGAAAGTAATGATACCTTGATTTAGTGGGTGTGTCTCTGAGTAGAGGGACTATACTGAGCAAAACACAGTGGGATGTAAAAATGTAGTGTGTTCTAGCTAGGTGGTATGGGATAAGGCTGGAAAGGTTGTCTGAGGATAGATAAGGGAGGATGGAATTAATCTAAATTCAGCGTGGGGCCATAAGAAATCAAGCAGAGATGTAACTCTTCATATTGTTTCATCTACTGAATGATTTGATTTCCCTTGAAATAAAGGTAGACACTTCTATAACAGGTAGGCACTACACTTTTTAGATATTGGCAGCATCTATCAAAAGTAGAGATATGCTTAACCTTCTATCTTTCGTCTTCGATAAAACTTATATCTAGCAATCGGAAGGTTTGTAGTTTACCTTACAGATATATTGGTAACAGTGAAAAACAACATATATATAGGAATGTTCATAATACAATTGTTTGTGGTAGCATAAACAATCTTAATGTTCAATAAGAGAATAGCTAAGTTTTGGTTTAACTGTAGTGTGGAATATAAAGCAATCAATAGCAAGACATAGGTAGAGCTATACATATTGGTCAAGCAGTGTCTCCAAGATAATAGCGATTGTCCAGAAAATTAAGTCACTAACTCATATGTTAATTACAAAAGTGTGTATACTCATGTACATACACACATGCATATTTGAATTCATAGATATCTGGAAAGATGTACACCAAGCTGTGATCTGTGGTTACTAATGGAAAAGTTATTGGACTTGAGGGTGTTTGGAGAGAGACTTACTATTACCATACATTTGGGTGATGCATTTTGGACACACTACACAACTTATCATTTAAAATGTGTAATTCGATAGCTTTTAGAATATTCACAAAGTTGTGCAGCCATCACCACAATCCATTTTAGAACATTTTTGTCACTCCAAAAATAAATCATATACTCCTTAGTCATCATCAAACAGTCCTCCTATACCCCCAGCCCTAGGTAACCATCAATCTACTTTCTTTCTCTATGGATTCGCCTATTCTTTACAGTTAATATAAATGGAAGCATGTAATCTGTCATCCTTTGTGACTACTTTTTTCACTTCACATAATGTTTTTAAGGTTCATCCATGTTGTACCATGTCCAATCCTTTATATGGATATATCCCTTTTTTTTTTTTTTTTTTTTTTTTTAGCTTTCCATTTTCTTGGTAAATAGTCCTTCATCTGTTTTTTTTTAGACAGGGTCTCTCTCTGTCACCTGGGCCTGAAGTGCAGTGGTGTGATCTCGGCTCCCTGCAACCTCTGCCTCCTCAGTTCAAATTAGTCTCTTGCCTTAGCCTCTCAACTGCTTGGGACTACGGGCATGCGCCACAATGCCCAGCTAATTTTTGTATTTTTAGTAGAGACAGGGTTTCATCATATTGGCCAGCTGGTCTCAAACTCTTGACCTCAAGTGATACACCCACCTCAGTCTCCCAAAGTGCTGGGATTACAGGCATGAGCCTCTTCATGCAACCTTTTCTTTATACATTCAAAGACATTTCACTGTGTCTTTGGATCACTGCACTTTTTGACTATTATGAATAATGTTGCCGTAAACATTCATGTATAAGTTTTTGTGTAGAACATATGCTTTCAGTTCTCTTGGGTACATACCTACTGGTGGGATGTCTGATTCATATGATAATCTGCCAGCCGTCCTAGTAGGTATGATGTATGCCATTATGGTTTTGGTTTGCATTTCCTTTATTGCTAATGACATTCAGCATATTTTCATGTGCCTACTGGCCATTTGCATACCTTCTCTGGAAATAATGTCTATTTAGATCCTTTGCCCAGTTATTAATTATATTATTGGCCTTTTTATTACCACATTATGTTTCTTATATATTCTAAATACAAGTCCCTTATCAGATAAATAATTTGCAAAAAATTTCTCCCACTCTGTGGGTTGTCTTTTCACTTCTTTAATGGTGTCTTTTGAAGTACAAACGTTTTTAATTTTGATGATGTCCAATTTATCCATGTTTTTCTTTTGTTCTGAAAATGTATATTGTATATATATTTACAATACAATTAAACCAAATGTTAAAATTAAGTAATTTATAATCTTCAAAACTGAGAAGGAATATAGAGTTCATTTTAGGAGTTAGGTAAGAGATTTTTATCCTTTCAAAGATTTTAGAGTTTGGTGGCACTGGTTTTTATTTTATTACTGAATCAACATCCACACCTCCATTTACCTGATACAATGGTAATATTGTGTAACCATTATGTTTATATGATTTGACATGAGAGTGTTTTTGTTTTGACAGATTTTCCTAGATTTGTAAGAGAGGAGAATAACGTAAAGGATAAAGAAAACATGTATTTTGAGTTTAAAAAGAAACTTTTAAATATTTAACTAATCTGTACATTCTTAAAGTAGAATGGTAAGGTGACATTGTTTTCAGGATTCTTCCTCTGGTAGTTAAAACAAAAGTGGAGAAAAGAAGAGACACTGGGTCAAACTTTTCACAAATTGGTTGTTAGTGGTAACATTGGCCCAGGACAACTGAATTCCCATCTGGAGAAAAGATGTAGGAGAAATCCTAGGAAGTGAGGAAAGGAGTGTAGAGTCCATGGCTAACCAGTAATGTCTAAAGGTGGAAGGGTTATGAATTGAATTTTGTTATACAGATGATGCATGTTGGACTAACTATTTGCTTAAGTCTTTCTGTCTATGAACTGAGCAAGGAGCAATGCTAAAAATCTAAAGCACCAAACGGTTAAGCAGAAGTGAAAAGGGACCTTCCTTCCAATACCAAATTCCGACTTTACTCTTAAGACCAATTATGAGTTGAAATATTTCATTTCTTTGACTCACAGACCAATCCAGATGCTGAGACGCTGTTACTAGATTATGTAGGGTGTAATTATGTCTTTTTTTTTTTTTTTTTTTTTTTTTTGGGGGGTTTTTTTTTTTTTTTTTTTTTTGGGACGGAGTTTCGCTCTTGTTACCCAGGCTGGAGTGCAATGGCGCGATCTCGGCTCACCGCAACCTGCGCCTCCTGGGTTCAGGCAATTCTCCTGCCTCAGCCTCCTCAGTAGCTGGGATTACAGGCAGGCGCTACCATGCCCAGCTAATTTTTTGTATTTTTAGTAGAGACGGGGTTTCACCGTGTTGACCAGGATGGTCTCGATCTCTTGACCTCGTGATCCACCCGCCTCGGCCTCCCAAAGTGCTGGGATTACAGGCTTGAGCCACCGCGCCCGGCCTTTTTTTCTTTTTTTTTTTTTAAAGAAAACTCCTGGGGATTCCTGTAACCCAAGGGAGTTTTTCAACTTGGAGTAAAATGCTACTTCTTTTTTTCCCCCTAACTGAAAGTTGATGTTTCCTTCCAGTTTGAATGCAAGTGACCAACCCACACCAATATTAGAAGTATCTATGACTTTGTCAGCAGTAGAAATTACATGAATTTTTATCTTATACTGCAGCTGTTAAGAGATCTCCAAACATTTAAGCTCATCATTATTTTGAAGTGAAGGTGGTTATTAGACCCACCACTACATTTCAAAACTTTAGTGTATTGATAAAGAAGCACATACATTGCTGTTTACAAATCTGTTTTCTAAAATTATTTTGACAACTGTATTTTGATATAACTGGTTTCTTTGGTAATCCTATATATTTTATTTGATGTATTTAAAACATTATTCTGAGATACTTTCACCAGACAGTTAAAGGATTGATAGCCCAACCTGAGTAGAGGATCTTAAACTTAACACTTTAAATTTATTACACTTCTTTTTGGAACAGCTCCACAAAATTGAATTATTTTTTCCAAATTCTTATAAATCTCTCCAGGGATATTGGCAAACCTTCTAAACAACTCTGCTTTACTATGTGATCACATTATTTACTTATTTAATAGTCATTTATGGAATGAAGTTCTTTGCTGTGTCTTGGACACGGAGTTGAAAAGACATGGACACCATTTCCAAAGGTGCTTTTAATTTTGGGAAGGAGTGGACAGATAATGCATATGATGTTTAGTAGAGAGAGCTGGGGAGTAGTGCTATTTGGGCTGACTATGAAACTAGCCAAGCTGGTAGCTTAAAACGAAAATTATGTTGTGATGGTGTGTCTGTTGTGCTGGAAGTTCATTCACAGTTGAGACTGAACAGAAATTAAGCTGAGGCTTCAGTTAGGATTCCCAAGGGTATCCTGAGTTACCCTTTGGTTTTCCAGCTCCTACAAGACAAGTTAGTTTCTTAAATAAAACATATCACTACTTTGGCTCTTTCTGATTTCTTATACCTTCATGTCTGTCTTTTCAGGGAAAATACAACAGAAATCTACACAATCATAAATGGGTAAGAGGAGATGTGACAAGAGCACCTGAGACTCAGGGGTTTTAGTTAAGAACAAACTGAAATTAAATGGTATAACTTTATAGTTGAATCCAGTCTCTATTTATTATTGTATTATGAAAAGTGTGGTATTCAGAATAAGAAAAATAATGTAAAAAATCTATTCTTGCAAGATGACACCAACAACAAATGCATCATCTTTTAAAGTTTGTTTTACAACACTGAAATGTTCTAATGAAAGAAACATGATCATCTTATGAAGGGGATTCTTGATATTTTCAGTAGCAATTGGGGCAATTCCTAAGCCTGCACCTCTGAATTATATAATTTTATAGATATGCATGCCTATGGTTGGTGCATAGTGACTTCTTACTGAAAAGGGCCACAAACTATGAGACAGATAAATCAGACACAGGTGACAGAATTCCTCCTTCTGGGACTCTCCAATGGCCTGCACACCCAGCAGCTGCTATTTATCTTATTCCTGGGTGTCTACCTGGTCACTGTGTTTGGAAATCTGCTTCTCATGTCCCTTGTTCATATTGACTCCCGACTTCACACACCCATGTATTTTTTTCTCTGCAACTTGTCTCTGGCTGACCTCTGTTTCTCTACCAACATAGTTCCTCAAGCACTAGTCCACCTGCTTTCCAGGAAGAAGGTCATTTCATTCACATGCTGTGCAGCTCAACTTCTGTTTTTCCTCATTTTTGGGTGTACACAGTGTGCCCTTCTGGCAGTGATGTCCTATGATAGATATGTGGCAATCTGCAATCCTCTGCATTACCCTAGCATCATGACCTGGAAAGTGTGTGTCCAGCTGGCCACAGGATCATGGACCAGTGGCATTCTGGTGTCTGTGGTAGACACCACCTTCACACTGAGGCTACCCTACCGAGGCAGTAACAATATTGCTCATTTCTTTTGTGAGGCCCCTGCACTATTGATCTTGGCATCCACAGACACCCACACATCAGAGATGGCCATTTTTCTTATGGGGGTCATGATTCTCCTCATACCTGTATTTCTAATTCTGGTATCCTATGGCCATATCATAGTAACTGTGGTCAAGATGAAGTCAACTGTGGGGAGTCTCAAGGCATTTTCTACCTGTGGCTCCCACCTGATGGTGGTCATACTTTTTTATGGATCAGCAATTGTCACTTACATGACACCCAAGTCTTCCAAACAGCAGGAAAAATTGGTGTCTGTTTTCTATGCAATGGTGACTCCCATGCTTAATCCCCTCATCTACAGCCTGAGAAACAAGGATGTGAAGGGAGCTCTGAGGAAAGTAGCCACAAGGAATTTCCCATGCAAGCTTGGAATCTCACACTGATAGTGAGCTCAGAGACCCTGTTGGCTTCCTACTTCAAAGACTTGCTGGGAAGACATGGAATTAATCCAGGGGGATTGGATTTTGGTGTACTTGTTTTCTCAAGTCACCCACTCATCCCTCTTCCAAGTTGTACTTTTCTTCTTTTTTCTCCTTTCCTTTCCTTCCTTACTCTTCCAAAGCTTTTTAATAAACTTTCACTCCTGCTCTGAAGAAAAAAGTACATATACACCATGGAATACTATGCAACCATAAAAAAGAATGAAATCAAATTATTCACAGAAACATAGATGCAGCTTGAAACCATTATCTTAAGTGAACTAGCACAAAAACAGAAAACCAGATACTTCATGTTCTCACTCATACGTTGGGCACATATGAAGACAAAGATGGAACAATAGATGCTGGGGACTACTAGATTATAGGAGGGAGGGAGAAGCATTTTTAAAAAACTACCTATTACCTACTCATTACCTGGGTGATGGATTCATTTCCAAATCTCAGCATCATACAATATACCTCTGTAACAAACCTGCATGTTTACCCCCGATTCTAAAATACAAGTTAAAAAAAGAAAAACATGCACATTGGATTTGAATTTTCACACCAATATGAAAACAGAATATAAACCATGTCAATAATAATTTTACATGGATGGCATGAAAATAAAATAATATTTTGATATATTGGATAAAATAAATTATATTATTAAAGAGAACTTGCTGGATAGCCGTCTTCTTTGTGAATCTAAAATATGGTAAGACTTAAAGTGATGGATATGGTAATTACACTGATTTGATCATTATACAATGTTTACTTGCACTGAAACATCACACTGTATTCCCAAACTATGTATAATTATGTCTATTGTGAATAAAAATTAATAAAAATATGGTAAGATTTTTATTCTTGAGCCTTATCTATAGACACTCCCTCTATCCTTTATCCCGCATTTCTTTCGTGGAAGGAGAAGGACAATAATTCATGGAGCAATTGGAAGGAGGATATACTTCCTTCTGGTTGGTCCTTTGACACCTGAGTTAAGAAATCTCCTGAGAAACACACACATTTTATAAGCCTAGTAAAATCTACCTTTTTAATAATGCTGTCTATTATCACCTGTCTATCCCAGATCTTACTCCAAGTCCTTTATCTTTTGGTACTTCAGAGTCTCTCTGCATCATCAAATGATCAATAAATTAACAGACATTACTGAATCACTTACTATGGGCTACGTGCTACATGTGCATTGGCATGTGCACCTGTATGTGTGCTTAAATTGGGTAATGAAGAGCATGGGTACAATGAAGCAGAATATGAGCTCTACTGTCCTCACACTCTTTTTAGAAGCATAAGGATCATATTTATCAGGATACACCTTTATAAAGATGAATAAAGGGGTTATGGAAACCAGCAAGAAATAGTGACGTTTTCCAAGAATAATGACATAGACCATGAGTGAGAAGCTCTAACTAATGCTAAGTTTGAATGACTAAGAGGCGGGAATTAGAACCTGAAGAGGGTAGCTATATGCTAAGGGTACAAAACACAAACTGTGGACGTAGGTTATACGAAGGCAAGGAAACCATGAGAAGAACTATTTCTCAAGCCCATTTTCCACCCACCTTACGATACCCTGTTATTGTATTCCAATTAGAAGCCAGGGAACAAGGATCTTTTTTGCATAATCTATAATAGACATCAAACATTCAGAAGCACATAGCAAGCTGAAAAAGGATAGAAGGTAGATCTGAAAAGGTCAACAAGTGAAATACACCACTTTTGTCCTCAGGATCCATTTCTTCTTTCAGTGATTACTTCATGTTCCTAATACAGAAAACACATAAATTTCCCTTAAGAACTCTATCATAGAAGCATGATATCAAGTAGCTCACACTTCTACTTCATACATAAGAGAATAGCTCCCATCATGATTATTTACATAAAAACATTGAAATATGAAGAGCAATAAAAAACAAAATAATTAGAAGAGAACATAGATGCTGTAGCTCCTAATCCTGCACCAGACATAACTTGACAATTACAGCTTGTTCTCTCATTACCCTTTCATGGATTTCTTATTTTCTGCTTTAAGCTCAGCTTGCTGGAGTTTTTTAAATGGGTGTGGCAACCTAAAACGTCTTACCTGTAATATTTGAGTTCTTGATGATTCTGTGTTTATTTTTTTTTAACTATTAGTTTCAGGGGTACATGTGCCAGTTTATTACATAGGTAAATTGTGTGTCACAGGGGTTTGGTATACAGATTCTTTCATCATCCAGGTAATAAGCATAGTACCCCATAGCCAGTTTTTTTTATCCTCACCCCTCTCTTATCCTCCACCCTCAAGTAGGCCACAGTATCTGTTGTTTTATTATTTCTGTCCATGTGTACTCAATGTTAAGCTCCAACTTATAGGTGAGAACATGCAGTATTTGGTTTTCTGTTCCTGTGTTAAGATAGGATAATGGTCTCTAGCACCATCTATGTTGCTGCAAAAGACACAATCTTGTTCTTTTTTATGGCTGTTTAGTATTCCATGGTGTGTATGTATCAGATTTCCTGCTATTGATGGGCATTTAGATTGATTTAGGTCTTTGCTGTTGTAAATAGGTTGATTTAGGTCTTCACTTTTGTGAATAGTGCTGGAATGAACATAACGATGCACATGTCTTTATGGCAGAGCGATCTATATTCCTTTGGGTATATACCCAGTAATGGCATTTTTGGGTCAAATGGTAGTTCTGTTTTTAAGTTATTTGAGAAATCACCAAGCTGCTTTCCACAGTGGCTGAACAAATTTACATTCCCACCAGAGAGGTGTTCTCTCTTCTCCGCAACATTGCCAGCGTCTGGTTTTTGTTGTTGTTGTTTCTTTACTTTTTAATAGTAGCCATTTTGACTGGTATGAGATGGCACCTCATTGTGGTTTTGATTTGCATTTCTCTGATGACCAGTGATGATGAGCATTTTTTCATATGTTTGTTGGCCTCTTGCATGTCTTCTTTTGTAGAGTATCTGTTTGCAGTTTTCAAATGAAGACATACATGAGGCCAACAAACATATGAAAAAATGCTCATCACCACTGGTCATTAGAGAAATGCAAATTAAAACCACATTGAGATACCACCTCACGCCAGTTAGAATGGCGATCATTAAAAAATTTGGAGACAACAGATGCTGGAGAGGATGTGGAGCAACAGGAACACTTTTACACTGTTGGTGGGAGTATAAATTAGTTCAACCATTGTGGAAGACAGTGTGGCTATTCCTCAAGGACCTAGAAATAGAAATTCCATTTGACCCAGCAATCCCATTACTGGATATATACCTGAAGGATTATAAATTGTTCTATTATAAAGACACATGCACATGTATGTTCATTGTGACACTGTTTACAATAGCAAAGACCTGTAAGCAACCCAAATGCCCATCAGTTATAGATTGGACAAAGAAAATTTGGCACATATACACCACGGAATACTATGCAGCCATAAAAAATGAGTTTGTGTCCTTCGTAGGGACATGGATGAATCTGGAAACCATCATTCTCAGCAAACTGACACAAGAACAGAAAA
>NW_016107685.1:616837-648901 GCF_001604975.1 Cebus imitator
AAAAAAAAAAAAAAAAAGAAAAGAAAAGAAAAGTATCTGTTCGGCAACCTACAGAATGGCAGAAAATTTTTGCGATCCATCCATCTGACAAAGGTCTAATATCCAGAATCTATAAGGACCTTAAGCAAATTTTCAAGAAAAATAGCAAGCAACTCCATCAAAAAGTGGGCAAAGGATATAAACAGACATTTCTCTAGAGAAGACACTTTTAAGGCCAACAGATCTATGGAAAAAAGTCATCACTGGTCTTTAGAGAAATCCAAAACAAAACCACAATGAGATATCATCTCACGCCAGTTAGAACGGCGATCATTAAAGTCAGGAAACAACAGATGCTGCAGATGATGTGGAGAAATAGGAACACTTTTACACTGTTGGTGTGAGTATCAATTAGTTCCACCATGTGGAAGACAGTGTGGCAATTTCTCAAGGATCTAGAACAAGAAATACCATTTGACCCAGAAATCCCATTACCGGATATATACTCAGAGGATTACAAATCATTATTTTATTGCCTCTTTATATAATTCAGAATATTTTATTGAATGCCAGATTTGGTGAATTGTACTCTGATGGATGCTGGGTATTTTTGGTACTCCTATAAATCTTCTTGAGCTCTGTTTTAGAATTCAGTTAATTTACTTGAAGATAATTTTGTTCTTTTATGTTTTGCTGTATGATTTGTTATGTGGGTCTGAAGCAGAGCTCAATCTAGGGACAAGCATTCCCCATTACTGAAATTAGACCTTGCTGCATCCTCTATCCAATATTCCATGAATTATGAGTTTTTCCAACCTGAATGTTGGGAACAGGAACTATTATGGACACTATGTGCATGCCAAGCACCTCTGATACTTCCTCAGATTATTTCTGATGGCTACTTCCCCAGCCTTGGACAGTTTCTTCAGATGTGTGTGCTTGACTCTATTAAATAGCCAAAATGAACCCCTTTTAGATCTTTAAGGTTCTCTTTCTCTGCGATCTCTCTTCTCTGTTATACATTCATAAGGTTTATCTCATTTGTTTTTAGTCTTTCAGCAATCACTTTCCCTTGTTGCTTGATGCCCATGTCTTGAAAGATCATTGTTTCATGTATTTTATGTGTTCTTATTTTACTGTTTTAGGTGACAGGTAAATCCAATTCCTGTTATCAAATTTTGGTCAAAAGTAGAAGTCCTTCAGAGTAATTTTGAATGACAGTTTTGTTAGATACAAAAATTTATACAGCCAGTATTTTCTTTCAGCAGTTTAAGAGCATTATCCCACTGTCTTCTGTCTTTTGCTGATTTTTGTGATTGTATAGATGCTTTTTATATATTCTCTCTTTTTACAGCATTTTGCTGTGATTTATTATTTGTTCGTTTGTTTTAGCAATCTGATTGGTGTTCACTGAGCTAGTATTTTTTTCAGATATTGCATCTCTTTTACTTCATTTTTTTATCCTGGAAATCTGATTAACCATGATTTAGACCTTTTTGCTTAGTTGAACTTTTATGCTCATTTATTTTCTCTCCTTTTTATTCTGTGCTTCAGTCTCCATACTTTCTACTGAACAAGACTACAGTTTATAAATTATCTTTTCTTTTTTGTATAATTTGTGATTGAGCCTACCTAGTGAATTTTCAGTTTAGCTTCTTTTTTAGTTTTATGTCTATTCATCTTTTTATGAATTGTAGTTATGAAAAAAAATTTCTTAAAAATATTAATAATAGTTATTTTAAACTTAGAACTCTAATATCTAAATCACCTCTAAATTTTTTTATGGATAATGGCAATATATCTAGACATAGACAAATAAATTTTCCATAAAAGATTGGCAAAACAAATGTCACAGATGTCACAAACATTTATAGATAAATTTTCTATTTTTTTCTCTTGGTTTTCAGTCATTTTTTATCCCTTTTATTAGCAAGTTTTATAATTTTTTCACTAGATTCTCCCCTTGTAGAGGCTCTGGATGATTTTTTCTTCCTAAGAGGATGCAGTTTTCTTTTGACAGGGTAAAAAGCAGATCAATTCAATCCAGTTGATGGTTGGTTTTGGTCTTTGTTAAGCTTGTTCTATCTAGGTTTGCATTTGCTCCTAAATTACGATCTTTGAGGGATCTCAGCTGAAAGCACAGAGTCATCTACCTCATAAGACTTAAACCCCACCCTCTATCTCCCAGCACCAATCAGTTATGAGATGCTCAGCTCATATTTTAAGCCTTTCACATGCTGCTTTCTTCTGAGTTTTCCTGAGTCTTTTCTTGTGTGTACACTGTTTAGGAGTCACAAACAACTTAGAAGTATATTGCATGCAAATATTTGGACTCGTTTATCTGTGGTTCCCTCATCTTTGTGATTTGATTCTCAATGTCAATATGTTTGGCAACCCCAAATTCTAATTTCTATCTTCTCGTTTCAGCGACTGCCACTTTATGCTAACACTCTCTTTTCCTCTTAGAGAATTGATGAATGCCTGTGGGGAAAATACTTGGGTGAATGTGGCACTTACCTTATTGTTCTTCCCTCATCCTACCTTTTCTCTTCAAGTCCTGTGTTTGCTGCTCTCCTGTATCTTTAAGCACTTGTTTCCTGTGTTTTGTCAGTCTTTTGCAGTTGTACAGTTGTTTGAGGGAGAATTATTTAAATGCAAAGTACTTCTTTGTGGCCAAAAGTGCTGACATTAAATGTGTCTTCAAAGTTCTCCAGGTGATTCTGATTCACAGTTCAAAATCATTGAACTACATCAATGTAATTGAGAGGCCAGGGGATTTTAAGTATGGTTGGAAAAGTGGATAGAGATTAGCACAAGTTGGGTATGTACAATTAGTGAAGGTTTTGCATTTTACTTGAATAGTAATGTAAAGCTGTGAAAAGTCTTAAAGCAAGGGTATGACATAATCTTATTTACATATTTAAAAGACTACTCAGGATTCTCCACGGATAGCAGATTATAGGGAAGCAAGATAGAAATAGGAAGATATGTTAGGAGGTACTGCTGTAGTCAACATATAATAGCAGTATACGATCAAAGAAAATTGGATATCGCATATATTTTGGAAATCATTTGTCAGGTTTGCTGATAGGTTGAATATGAGGGATGAAAGGTAGTGAGTAAATAAGGATGGCTCCTAAGGTTTTGGCTTGAGTCACTGAATAAATGGTGATAATATTTGCTGGTGAGTAGAAGAGGGGAATAAAAAAGCAAGGTTTTTTTTTTTAATTGTACTTTAGGTTCTGGGGAACATGTGCAGATCATGCAGGATTGTTGCATAGGTACATACATGGCAATGTGGTTTGTTGCCTCCAACCCCCATCACCAATACCTGGCATTTCTCCCCATGTTATTCCTCCCCAACCTCCGCTGTTCCACTGTCCCTCTCCTGGACCCTCAACAGACCCCAGTGTGTGATGTTCCCCTCCCTGTGTCCATGTGTTCTCATTGTTCAACACCCGCCTGTGAGTGAGAACATATGGTGTTTGATTTTCTGTTCTTGTGTCAGTTTGCTGAGAATGATGGTTTCCAGATTCATCCATGTCCAAAGCAAGTTTTATGGAAATGTTTTGGAAGTTTGAGATGCCTACTTGACATAAATGCAGAGATATGAAGAATGCAATTGGATACTGGATTTGAGCTCAGTGGAGATACCACATTTGAAGACATAATTTTGGGGGTCAGTAGTCTATACACAGTATATAAAGGCATGAAACTAGATAAAATCTTTTAGATAATCTCTAATATGGGAATAATAATAAGAATAGTTAATTCAAAGGGCTGTTTTAAAGAAAAAAGTAGAATTTTATGTGTAACATAAACTACAGAAATATGTATTTTTTTATTATATTTTCTAATCCAACCCTATTATGTAATTTACATAGAAATGATTAACTGCAATGGGCAGGGAGTAAATGCAGAGGTTATGTATTTTACACATTTTCGTGGACAATACAGACACCCTTCAGGTGGACAGATAAAAAGTTTTTATCATTTTTAATTCACATATTTAGTCAAAAAATACAGAATTGTTTTAAATATTGGAAACATAAAATATTGGTAAGTCAACATTTCTCTGCAGGGATTATATATGAATATCTATGAGGGATACTGGATAGTTGAATGTTTGTACTTATTTAACACTCCCAATTTATTTCATGGGAAATCAAATGCATATTAATTGCATTTTACCGTGCTTAAGTCACTGTGCTAGGCCATGCAGGAGATGTATGTTATAAACCCTGTCCTTACAAGCAAGCAACATAATCAAGGAGCAAATAAGTAAGACAGAATAAAAATATATCATATGTTTGTGTGCATGTGTTTTCTCAGAGAAGAAAATACTGTCAGGTTGAAAGCAATTGAATCCATGCTGTGAAAGAGGTAATATTTGAAATACAACTTGTAGGATGGTCAATTTATGAATGTATCACAATATTTTGAATGAGCAGAATAGTAATACAAATTTTAAATGGGCAATAAAAAAGTTTTAGGAAGACGTATACTTAACTCTTCTTTTGTAAAACAGGATTTCTAAGTTATGATCCAGAAAAAGAATCACATAGTCCTTGTAGAATTTATTGAAGATTATATGTAATATAGTATTGTGGCCCAAAGGAAATTACAACATGCAGGTTAGGTGAGGACTCTTTATTGGATTTTCTGGTATAAAGGATGAGCCTAATTTGATTATCAGATTTCTGATTTGGTTGACTAGGTAATGCTAGTCACAGTCTTTGAAACAGGAATGCAGTTCAAGAAGCAGGTTTGATAAAGAAAATGAGTTTAGTTTTTGATATGAGTTAAAAGATACCTTTGAGGCGCCTTTGAGAAATCACTGTGGATATGTCTTATGGACAGTTGCAAAAATCTGATTCTCAAGCTCGGAGTGATGAGGTTTTTTTTCTCTCTCTCTCTTCTTCTCTCTCTCCCTTTCATACCTTGTTTGTGGTATGTATGGTATGGGTATATGCCTGTGTACAAACTCATCAAGTTGTAGACATTAAATATATGCAGTTTTGTATATAAATTATACTTCGATAAAGCTATTTTTTTAAAAAGTAACAAAGTGAAAAAAAAAAAAAGCACCAAGGTTATTATTGGAACTTTGGGGAACACGGTATTTGTAATGGTTAAGTGTTTGTGAGAAAACTCCTTGAATATTGAGAATGAGTGGTCAAAGATGCAGAAAGAAAGCCAGAACACAGTGGTATTTGGGAAAAAAAAGGTATAGAAATATTCAAAAGAAATGCATGAGCAATGTAAGAGTTGTAATAGAGAGTAGCAAAATTAAGATTAAACATTGGACATGTTAATATAGAGGCCATTAATGATTTTGAAAGATGTATTTCCATGAAGTGATAGGAGCAGAAACTAGATTTCAGTGAATAAATAGTAAATGTAATGAAAATAAAATAGAAATTATAAACTTTGTTTTCCCCAGGAAGTTGTCTGATGCTAATGGGTATGGGCTTTCTTTAGGGATGATAAATTTGTTGGAAACTTAGATTGTGGTGATGGTTGCACAACACTGTGAATATGCTAAAAAAATTGAATTATAAACTTTAAATAGCTGAGTTTTAGAATATGTAAGTTATTTCAATAAAGATGGTACCAAAGTCAGAAAGTAAATGAGAAAGACAAGAGAAACATGATCAAGACTGTAATTCAGTTTTGTTTTAAGGATCAGGGCATGTTTATAGCTTGAGACAAAAGAGAGGAAGATGTTGAAGTTACAGGTGAAACAGTGAAGATACTACAGGGAGCATGGTCCATAGACAAGAGGCAATGAAATCAAGTATTTCTCAGATTAAGAGAAATAGGCATAAATGTGGGCATAGACAGGCACATTTTTAGATGTAAGGGCATAAGTAAAAATCATTTAAATCTGATCACCCCAATTTTCCTGATGAAGTAGAAGCTGTTTTCTTGAAAGAAGGAAGAAAGTACAGGGGAAAAGAGCAAAAACTTGGATATTAGTTGAAAAGGATACGGAATAACCAACTGCATTATTTTCTTATTGCTGCTGTAACAAATTATCACAAACCCTTAAAACAACATGGATTTGTTATCTGAGAATTCTAGAGTTTAAAAGTTCAAAATCACTTCCAGTGCACTAAAATTAAGGTGTCAGCAAGACCTACATTATTTTCCAAAGTCTCTAGGGGGACATTTTGTCCCCTTGATTTTTTCAGCTTCCAGGGGCTGCCTATATTTTTTGGCTCATGGCCCTGTCTTCTAATTTCAAAATCAGTAATGTATCACCTTCTGTCTTCTCTAAACTCTGCTTCCATACTTACATTTTTCTGTCCCTCCTTCTTATCATCTTGCCTACCTCTTAGAAGGACCCTTGTGATTAGATTGAGTCCACCAAGATAACTCAAGATAATCTCCCCATATTAGAACCCTTAAGTCAATCACATCTGCAGCCCTTTTACCATGGAAGGTACCACTTTCACAGGTTCCAGGGACTAGAATATAGATATCCTTGTGGGGAGGGGGCACTGTTTACCTTATTCACCAAGGTCAAGCAAAAGGAATGTGAAGAAGTGATTAAAGTTTGACCAAAATTGGAGACTATAGATTTTTAATGGTGTCAATCTGTTTGATTGTGTGATTGCCTTCATGCAAATAGAACCCCATGATCTGCCTTTTCTTTTGAAAATCCTTACTGTCATTTTACAGAATGAGCTATCTTTCAGAAGCTCTTGTGTCAAGAGAGCTAGAGGACACTTCATACAGGAAAGGAAACTGGTCCTGGTACTTCTATGGCACACAGAAGTAGGTTGTTTATATTGGTAAGGCAGACATGCCTGTGTAGTAAATATAATTTCACCCTTAATTATCAATGAATTGCTATGAGTATGTTTACACACAGTTATGTTGCCCATACCCAAGGCTGCTGTTTGCTGAGTTCGGAGTTGGACCATGTTCACTACATAAAATTATAAAGAGAGGCTACTACTTTGGTTGAAAGATACACAAGCTTGAAAAAGACAATTGATTCCATCCAATCACAATAAGATTACAGAAAAAAAATCTCATAAGCAAAGAATCTTTGGTTCTTTATGGTAGTTCCCCATAATTTCTCCACTTAACACTTGACTGGGAGCTCGTTATACCTTTTATGTCAAGCAGCTCTCATACACCAGGTGGATAATGTGAGATTTAGGCAGTTGTCACTGTGCAACAGCCTTTCTCCAGATGAGGCATAGTCTGCTCCTCAATTGCTAGTCCTCTAAACATGTATACTTTATAAACCAGTGGAGGATTTTTGTATCTTTTTATTATCTCTTTTTCTCACTAGATTGTAAATTCTATGGGGTAAAAAAAATTATCTGTTTTATTTACCAATATGTCTTCAGGGCCTAAACCAGGTGTGACACATGCTGAGTGCTGAATATAAATTTGTTAAAATGTTGAGTTCAAACTCAAAATGTGTTAGGAAAAATGAGTATAAGAATAAAACAAAACTCTACTATTTATTAGCATTATTATTGTTATTTTAATTATGTTGTAAACAAAGCCTAGAAACATGCAGGTAGGTTTTAGACAAATAGAAGAAAGTAAAGCAGAAAATTATAAAATGAAATGGATGAGGGAGTTTGAGAAAGGCTGAAACAAATCTTTTAAAATGGTAGATTATAATTATTGATCTTCAGAGGATCCTAATTTATATAAACTAGAAGCATCTCCAGAGACACTGGTACCACTGTCCCATAGAATACTCAGACTACGACAATGCTTTCTTTCATTCCTCATGTTCTTTCTTTCATAAATAAGTCTTAGTAGAAAGTTAAAAAAAAAAATCAGTAGGCATACTGTGTCACCTAAAAAGAGTAGAGACACAAAACCCACTTGAGGAATTCATTTTTTTGTGTGCTTACATTTTAACCCTTCAGTTTCCACCTAAGTCAATCATAGTTTCTGAGAGCCCAGGGTCCTGTGGATAACCCACTTCAGTGCAGCCTTCACTTCATTATTCCTTAAGCTGTAGATGATGGGATTCAACATGGGAGTCACCACTGTGTAAGAGAGTGACAGCAGCTTCTTGCTCTCGGGAGAGGCACTAGATCGGGGTCGGAAATACATGAGGATGGCAGTGCTGTAGAAGAGAGAGACAACCAGGAGGTGGGAGGAACAGGTGGAGAAGGCTTTGTGTTTCACCTCAGCCAAGGGCATCCTGAAGATAGTGGAGAGGATGCGGACATAGGATCCCAGGATCAGCAAGAAAGGAAAGAGAATGAATAGGACAGTGGCCGTCAGAGCCTCCAGTTCAAACAGAGAGGTGTCAGCACAGACCAGTGCAATGACAGGAGGGCTGTCACAGAAGAAGTGGTTCACCCTATTGGGGCCACAAAAAGGGAAACTGAAAATCCATGTGGTTTGCACAGTGGCCACTGGAAACCCTGAGAACCAAGAAGCAGCTGCCAGCTGGGCACAGGATTTGTGGCCCATGACAACTGGGTAGTGCAAGGGGTCACAGATAGCCACATAGCGATCATATGCCATGGTGGCCAGGAGGCAGCACTCAGCAGCCCCAAAAAAGAAGAAGAAATACATCTGAGTGGCACATCCAAGGAAGGAGATGGTTGTGTCTTGAATGATCAGGGTCCCCAGCATCTTGGGCACAATGACCAAGTTGAAACCTATCTCCAGGAAGGATAAGTTTCTGAGGAAGAAGTACATAGGACTTTGTAGTGCAGAGTCAGCTGTAGTGACCAAGATGATGAGGACATTGCCCATTAAAGTAACCAGGTAAATGGTCAAGAAAAGGATAAACAATAGAGCCTGAAGTTCAGTGGATAGGGCTGAAAAGCTCACAAGAACAAATTCACTGACAATTGTCCAGTTTTCCCACATCATTCTTCTGCCCAGGACTTCACTGGGCATTCAATATCTAGGAAGGTAGAAGAAATCTCATATGTTATTTACACCTCTATTATACTCTTATAAAAGGGACTTCCTGTGTCCTCATTCTTTACTTTACTTGTTATAGTTGTTGAGGATCAAACATCTATACTCTCCAAAATGTAATAAAAGAAATTTTAGCATTAGGCTTACATTTTTTGGGGAAGAATTCTACTTTTCCAGACTGAATTAGCATACCATCTATATCTACACATGTCCTGATTTTTCTGTTCTCTCTAGAGAATGGCCAAAATCACAGCTTTACGTTCATGCTCCTAACTTATCTCTCTTCAATAATGGTGCTAAGAAAGCCAGACCAAGCATTTATGAAGAGAGAGGTCTTGATACATAATGAAAAGTGGTGAAGTCAGGCAGGTATATCTTTTGCAAAACAAAAATGTAGGAAGGGGAAAATCAAAGAAATTGATTCAACAATTACCAGATGACTCCTGAGGAGGAGATCCAAATGGGTCCCAATCTCAAGAAGCCCATACTCAGGAAGGTTTCACTATATTGTAAGAATCTCAGTTTCTACACTCTAAAAATTGCAGTGTAAACAGAAGACACACAACATAGGCAGTGTGGCTTATGTTGATCCCAGGGATGAGTATTTTCCAAGTAGTTATATGTGTCAAGATAGCATCAGAACTATGGACAGAATGTAGATGGGTTAAGCATGAACTTTTTCATTAGCTCTCTTGGTTCACTTGTGTCTTGACTCTCAATAAACTTGAAGCTCACATTTTAAATGTTAATAAAATCCAACTTCAATATGCAAGTGTGACTAATAATATGAAATCCTATGAAAAGGAAACAAAAGATTTCATCATTGCATTAATAACTAAGCTTTGAAATTGGGACCCTGAAATTCTTTGCGATGACTATAAACATATAGAGGAATAGTCTGAAGCACTTAGCATGTTGTCTGCTATACTGTACAAATTCCATAAATGTTGACCATTATAATTATTGATATAATGTTAGGCTTATCTTCTAAAATTTTCTTATCCAACTCATTGCCAAAACTCATTATAGCCCCTCTATTCAATCTCTAAGATAAAATAATAATTTATTCAATAAATATTTATTATCAGAAGATAATTCTGTATGCCATGCTCTGTTTTAGATACTGAAGATAATACATTTGTAAATAAAACAAGCAAAAATCTCTGCCCTTATAAAACTCATCTTATCATAGGGAAAACAGGTTATAAACAAATTATGTTAGTAGAAAGTATAGTATATAAGAGCAATGGAGAAGAATAAAATAGTGGAGAAGGAGATAAACACTTGAGGTGGAAAGTGTCAGGGAAATCTTCACTGATAAAATGATATTTAAGTGAAGTTCTGAGCAGGGGCAAGACGTGAATTTAGAGTGGTGAAGGAAGGAGGGAGGTAAAGAGAAAAAAATTAGAAAATGCTATTTTTTTTTTTTTGCTGATTCATATTCATAAAAAAAATTCAACCAGGGAATCACCTTTTTTCTTTTTTTGAGACAGAGTCTTGCTCTGTCGCCAGGCCGCATGCTGGAGTACAGTAGCACAACCTCGGCTCACTGCAATCTCTGCCTCCTGGGTTAAAGCAATTCTCCTGCCTCAGCCTCCTGAGTAGCTGGGACTACAGGCCCACGCTACCACGCCCAGCTAATTTTTGTATTTTTTAGTAGAGACGGGATTTCACCATGTTGGCCAGGATGGTCTCCATATCTTGACCTCATGATCCGCCTGCCTCAGCCTCCCAAAGTACTGGGATCATAGGCGTAAGCCACCACGCCCAGCCAGGGAATCACTTCTTTTGTGAAAACATCCTTTATACCTTATCTACTTTCATACTAACAATGAACATTTATGAAGCATCAAATAAGTTCCACACACCATTCTAAGTGTTTTGCATGTATTATCTTATTTAATTCTCACAACACCTGAAGATATGGAGAGTATTATACCCATTTTACAGTCAAGGAATCTGAGACCCAAAGAAGCTGAGTAATTATTTCAGCAAGTGTTTGCATCCTGGATGGTCTGCGTCCATGTAAGGGATTTGGCCATCAAGTGACACTTGCACTCACTTTTTCAGAATGGGAATAAATCTGAGCCCATAGGTGAGGACAAGCCAGTGTTCAGTACAGGGTGGTAGTAAGAGCAAAGCAACACAATTTCTAAAGATAGGCAGAAATTCTAATACATTAGTAACATTGGAGAACTAGAATACCATTTTCATAGTTCTTATTTTAGAATAATCATTAATGTATGTAGCTGTCTTATACTGTAGATGACATGCTCCTTGGAATAGAAATTGTGTTATTCAATTTTTTACCCCAATGCCAAGAAAGGTAGATGCCAGGTAAATTGTTATTGAATGAATTAATAGATAATGAAGAAAATGTGGTAAATAATCAAGGAAACATCTATACCTACACAAAGTAGGTACCGTGAGCCCCATTCATAAGGAATTTTGACAAAAACACAAAAGAATATGATATAGCATCATACAATTAGCTTAGACTTAAGCAATAATAAGAGATATAAATGTACTTGTCTGCTTCCTCCATCTCAAAATCCCTCTTTGTAGTTCCCCTATTTCAGTAAATGGCACCACCCCAAAGTACAAGCCAGGAACTGGGATATAATCCTTTAATTTGTCCCCCAAATTTGATTATTTTTACTCTTAAATACTAATTCAGTGTCACCTCTCCAGCTCCACCACCACCGAATTTAGTTTCTGGATTTCTCTGGCCTGGAGTATGGTAGAAACCTGCTTCCAGTTCATTCTCTCTAAACCATCCTTGGCTTGTGTGTGATCTGTCAGCAACTCCGATTAAGTCACTTACATGCTTAATGTCTTTCAATTACTCCATGTGGCCTCTGGGATAAAGTAAACTCTTTAACAAGGTCTTTTCCTATGATCTCTGCTTATTTTTCCAGTTTCAAATCCCCAGTGCAGCTATTTTTCAGTCGTACAAAAATACTTTGTGTTCCTTACACACAACATAGTCTCTCAGTATGCCTGTGTTTGTGCATGTGGCGCTCTTTTGTTGGAATCCTTTCCCTGAAACTATGTACAACTTTTTTTTTAGGTTTTGGATTATTCTTATTTGCTTTACTTCAAATTATTTACCCACACTTTCTTTATTTTTAATTGATATGTAATAGTATAGTACATAGGTATAGTACATATTTTGGGGGTACATAGGATATTTTGATACATGCATATACAATGCATAATGATAAAATTAGGGTGATTGGGATATCCATCACCTTAAGCATTTACCGTTTCTTTGTGTTGGGATGGTCATTATGTTAAGTAAAATAAGCCAGGCCCAGAAAGACAAATATCACATGTTCTTACTCATAGATAGGAGCTTAAAAAAGTGTAACTTTCTGCTCATCTTGCAAGAATTGACTAAAACATCACCCTCTTTTTGAAGTTTCCGGCCCTCCCTTGGCAGAAAGAAGAATGGTTTTTTTTTGGCTGTCTCATAACACTTTGTGTACTGCTCTCTTAGAGTACTTTTATAATAATGTGCTTGTGCATCTATTTATGCTATCTTATTTGTTAACATCATGAGGACAAATCTATGTGTTCATCCTGTATCTTCTGCACCAAGAGTGCTGACTGCAAGTGCTCAGTGTTTAATGCAGCCTAAGGTTTAATTATTTTTATAGTACTTTGATGACACTGTTGGATCTCTAACTGAGCCTACAGTCAAAGTCAGAACTCTGAGTGTTTTTTTAAAATAAGTGGTATATTGGGTTTTGTCTTCCAAGTTATATTTCTTTTGTTTAAATATTTTGCTATGTTCTGAGAAAATATTTTAAAAGCTTTACTCTAATATAATAACTTTATATCACTCAGTGTGCCTCAGGTATCCACTCCCCTAAAATATTTGATCAAACTGTTTTCTGGGAGAGAGTCAAGACACTGAGGCACACCAATTAAACCATATCCTAAAATTGATTGACACCAATTTTTTAATCTATACTTTCTGGGCAAAACCATCTACTTTTTCTATCAGTGACCTTAAATCATTTCAGATACTGGTTGGGTTTAAAAACACACAGTTATAAGTACTGTCATCTGAAACATATCTCTTTAATGTGACAACAAATATCTCATGAAAGAAGTAATCAAATGTCTTAGTGAAGCACAGCCAAACCATTTTGGCCCTCATTCCTTAATCTGAGATCTAATGTCAACTTCCTTGTAAAGACTTTTCGACCATCCTCATTCCCCAACTGGGTATAATTAATTATTCTCTCCTTGTCTTCATCATCATATTTAAAAGTATACCTATTATAGCAATGGTTTTATGTATTAATTATTTTTACATATATGCCCTTTCCTGTAAATTGTATACTCCTTGGAGACAGAAACAAAATCATATCTATCATTATGTCCATATTACATTGCTTGGTCCATATTAATAATAAATATTTGTTGAATTATGAGTTAACATTTAATGATATTAGTTAATTGGCCTACCATACAAATATTTATCTTAAAAAGTTAATGATGTTCTTTTTCATAAAAGTATTAGTGAATCCATGATGGATTAAAGTAATTGCTATTTTTTTAAGTTTTTGTAAACAGTCCTTTTAACAATGTTTTGAGTTATTGTCTGTTTTAAATTATAAGAGAGATGGAAATAAATGTAGAATTCTAAAACTCTATACAAATTGAATTCTTATTGTCCTAATTATTATGATTGATAATACTATAGAAAAACAAACAAAACAAAACAAAGCAAAACAAAAAACCTCTAAACCTCAATTTTTGGTGAAACAGTGTTGGATAGATAGAAAAAAAAAAATCCAGCGAAGTGTAGTTGAGGCCCATTATAGTAGAAACCAGAGAAAAATTGCAGCACAGCATAGTTTGTGAATTTCCTAAAGATACACACCAGATGATACTAGTTAGCCACTGACTAACATGTGACTAAAGGCTGGGAAGAAAAAGGTTCTCAGGCCAAAAATTCAGATGTTATCAGAGTATTGCTGCATAGTCAGTAAATGAAGCTGAGAGAACCCGAATATACCTAATAGTATGTTTGCTTGTGTTTTGGGGTTTTTTGTGTTTGTTTACTTTTAGAGCAGGGATGTCCTATCCCTTTTTTCAAGCCAAATTCTATAGGGAATCACAATACTTAAATCCATAAGGAAAAGCAAGGGCAGGGGCAGGGCCTCAGGACTCTACTGCTTGGGTTTTACTTTCTCCTGTCCCCTGAAATGTCCCCCTCAGGCATCTTAAGGGCCCTAGGGCTGCAAGAAACAAAATGTGAAAATCTGATTCAGGACTTTTGAAATGCCTCCTTCTCATACTTGTAATTCTATATTTTCCTTCATTTATCTTTATCCCTCTTTAACCGGCTCCTTCATATTTTCTTTTTGGATCTATCCTTCCCTCACTTTCTCTTTCATATCTTTCAACTTTCTCTTGTTTTTATTTATTTTTTTTTTTTTTTNTTTTTTTTTTTTTTTTTTTTTTTTACGTTTTTCCTCTACTAAGTAGGGAAGGGATGGTAGAGGGAACGTTTTTGGGAAGATGTGAAGAATTCCTGTAACTACATGCATGTAGCTGTGGCTGTCAGGATGTTATGCAGTATAATTCAGGCACTATTTTACTATTAGTCTTGCAAAGCACAGAACCTTTGTTTCTTTGATAAGTGTGGTTGTGACTGAAGACATCAGAGAGAGATGGGAGACAACCCTAGGGGGAGGCAAAACCTATGGGAAACTTAGTTGAGATTGCCTGGTTAGCCACTTCTCTGTCCAGAGTATCTACTTTCAGGGATAATATCTTAGAGAGTCTGTGTTTTGTTTCAATAGGAAAAACTAGATAACATAAGAACTTTGTGAAACTACCACATAAATGATGGTCTGAGACCTAAAGGCAAGGACTTCGGAGCCCTAAGTTCAGATTTAAAATTCTAGCTATGCATTTATTCACTTATTTATTTTTAATTGAGATGCTGAACTGCTGACTTGACCTTTTCTGAGTTATGTTGTTCTCAGTTGTAAAATGATAATTATAATTAACGTATTATCTACCTGAGAGGGTAGCTGTGAGAGCAAAATAACAGATAACATATATGCAAACATTTTTAACATTCTAAAGCATAATACATATCTTACCATTTTGTTCTATCCTTTCCTAGATTCCCTATTTTGTCAAGTCCTATAAAATTCCGGGTTCTTTTTTGGGGGCCTATGCTCTCTTTTCCTGTCTTTGAGAAATGTGTGTAAGAAGACGCATTTTTTTGTGGTAAGCCTCTATACAATATACAAGAGGTTGCAAGTCTGTGCCCCATCTTCTCAGCCTTTACTCACCTCCTGCCAGTGACCTTTGTCTGTATAAATTCCAGAGAAGCCCTGGTCTATATCAGTCACTCTAGAGCAGCCGTAGGCTATTTCTGAGTGAGTGACTCCAGGAGAGTCCTAAATTATGGCTTTGTCTGTTGTAAGTCATTCCAGAGAAGCCCTGGGCTGTGTCAGTGGCATCAGTCATTCCAAAGATGCTCTGGGCTGTGCTTGTCTCAGTCCACAATGCTGGTGAATTCTGGATTGCATCTTTGTCACATTCTCAGAGAAGTTTTGTCTCAGGGTTGTGTCGGTCACACTTAGGTAAATCCTGGGCTGTGGCTGGGTCAGTCCCTGTGAAAAAGCCCCAAGTTGTGCAGCATCTTGTCACTCTAGAGGAGTTCTGCACTGGATCTGTGTCAGTCACTCTAGAGGATTCCAGGCTGAGTCTCAGGACTATTTCATTCCCTGCTGTTTACTGTAGGGAAGTGATTCTCCCAATGCTTCATTTCCTAAGGTGAAGTCATAGATTCACTTTCTAACAGGTATAAGTTTTGGGGAGTTCCCAGGAGTGCAAAAATTCTTGAAGATGCTGCAATCTTTTAATTAGAGGAAGGTCTTTGCTGCAGCTCCAACTTTTTCTGCACTTACGAGGCTACAAGTGTAAAGGGACAAAACTCAGTGGTCTATCTATCCTCCAAGGTTTATACCCAGGAGAGATTCGAGGAATATACCAGTATTCTTTCCATCGTTCTCCTCACTTTTAATTATTTTGGGCTGGTTATCAAGAGTATTTCTGATCTGGACTCGAGAAGTTTTCAGGCATGAAGAGGATAACCAATTAATCATTGTCTAAACCAAGTAGAGACTATTAATAAAAACCATAAACAGTTCATTGGGGATGCCGTTGATTGGGGCAGTGATTATCTTCAGGTTAAGATGAAGAAATTCCAACTAACAGTTTCAACATTCTAACCTTTCTGCAATAGGATTTGAAGTTGAGGGAGTAAGGCAAAGAAAATGTTTTGGGATAAAATTTCCCCCAGATAATAGGGGCTTCCTTCATTCAAAGACCCAAATGGACATCTGAATATTTCTTACTGTTTTTGAAAGAGATCTTTGATTGCATGTTTCTTATTGAAAGTAGCAATCTTATGTGCCTTGATCGTTACTGTTTGGTTAGTATCCAGCATGGTATCTGCACTTATGCACTTGAATTTTTCCACAAGGCATATTTAATATACTGATTTGTCTCACTCCTAGCTATATAACTTGAGATTTTCTATTTTGATTGATTAGGATGACATGCTCATCTTGCACTTTGTTCTAAGGAAATACTTCACATTTCCCAAAAACTTGATAATAGAGAGGTTACTCAGTAGATAAAAATTAATGGCTATTTATTGTTCCCCTGATAACCCTTTTCTTCTTCCAGTATATGCTCCAAATCCCTGTTGGTTCCCATGCTTACTTGGGATTACAACCAAAGATAATGTGAGAGTAGATATGGTCACCTGAGTCCTCACTGCCACTCTTCATCTCATCCTCTCCCTCTCCCCTGGTCCTGCTCTCTAGAATTTGGAGGAGGAACAATTGTAACACAGGCTGCAATGGCCAATAAACAAATGCACAAGATCCACTTTGAGTCCTGCTTCATTCATCCAACAAATATTTAGTGGATATCTAACAAGTAGCAGGCACTAGAAATTTAAATTAAATTTAATAGACATTGTCCTTGGCCTCATGGAACATACAGTTTAGAAGGGGAGGCAAACATCAAACAACCATGTAAAAATGTGCAATTATAACTGTAATTAACACGTAACTAGAAGAAAGCTATGTATCTTCAAAAATAGCACCACCATTTCTCCTTTCCCTGGACATAAACAATAAGCCTGAGAGACATGGATAATAATTTAATAAAATTATTATGAGCAGCAACCCCAAAGCTTCAGCTTTATTTTAGGATTGCTAAACAAGAAGCCTTTAAGAGGTAAATCAATCAGTCATGACCTACTGTCTCAGTCCCAGAAATCTCAAAGGGGACCACTATAAAAATGGGAGATGAAAAAAAAAAAATCACTGCCCTGTGTAATGAGGTATGGTTCTGAATCCACTGTGAAAAATAAAGATACCTTGAAAATAATGAATTAAATAAGAAAATATTTATTTTCTACATGTGTGTAGACTCTTATTTCTAATAATTAACGTATATCTCTGGGAGACGATTTTGAATATTTGTGTTTGGTTCAAATTACTCATGGAACAATCTGAAGAAAAAAATAGATGTATCAGTTGCTGATACATCTACCCACACTGGTGGGTAGGTATTGAATTTGGAAATGTCTCCACACATTGAATTGTGTTTGACATTTAGAGTGTTAGTGATCATTATTTTCCATGGTAATCTTTTTGCTTGTAAAAATTGATGGGGTACATGTGAAATTGTTACATGTACATGCTGCATGATGAAGTGATCAAGTCAGAGTATTTAGGGTGTCTCTCACCCTGGAACAATACATTTTTTTTTTTGAGACACGCTCCATCGCCAGGTGCCAGGCTGGAGTACAGTGGCGCAATCTCGGCTCACTGCAACCTCCGCCTCCCGGGTTCAAGCAATTCTGCCTCAGCCTCCTGAGTAGCTGGGACTACAGGCGCAAGCCACCACGCCCAGCTAATTTTTGTATTTTTCATAGAGACGGGGTTTCACCATGTTGGCCAAGATGGTCTTGATCTCTTGACCTCTTGATCCACCTGCCTCAGCCTCCCAAAGTGCTGGGACTACAGGCATGAGCCACCGCGTCCAGCCATACATTTTTGTTTCACTATAGTCATCCTATATAAATGTTCTGATTAAACCCTTTTGGTTTTTTCTTGACTCATACACTCAGATGATGACAAGGACTTCTAACAGGAGGACTGTAGTGGACACTGTTGTAGTTCCTTCTTAATCTTTCTGAGTCACTTTTACTGGTTCTGTGCCTCCTTTCTCAGCTTCTTTGAGGTTTACTTTAAAAAAAAATTATCAACTTAGTGAACATATCCGCCACCTCCAAACGTTTTTCGTGTGTGTGTGTGTGTGTGTGTGTGTGTGTGAACACTTAGCACAGGCTTTACTTGATTTCTTTCTAATAGCTCGCATCTGAGAGCTTCAAAAGAATGCCCTTGGGCATTAGGAACCCTCTTCAGGACACAGAGGTGCCTGAGAGTTTTACTTGTCCCCTTCCTTCACTCACCTCACAGTCCACCAGTAGCCAATGGATGGCTGGAGTGGAACAAAAGCCTACTTCCTATGCCCTGATATGAACAAACTCTGAGATTTATGTATGCTCTGGATTTCCTCACTGGATCAGGTTGAATTTGGGATTTCAATAGAAATTGCACCTTCGTTTAGCCTCTTCACCATTTCTACTCAACTTTCCCCATTCAATTAACGGCTTTGCCTTAACAAGTCAACTTTATTTGAGTCCTTGACTCCATATCCAATTCTAGGAGAACCTGGCCTGTGATGAAAGCCTTTGGTCCTAAGACAAGTCTAATTCCCATGGGTTTAGGGTAGATATTCCTAAAAGTTGGAAAGGGATTCATAACACAGTGATATGAAGGAAAAAGCTTAGGCTTGACTTTCTGTGTAAATACTATTCATTTATTTTATACCTCTTTTATGGATCCCTTCCAGGCTTTCAGAACACGTATGCTCTACTACAGGAATTGGTTTTGCTCTAGAATCTGCCCTCCTCTCTTGAGCAGTGCATTTCCCCACATATAATCTACTTTTAAGACTCCTATCAATTCGTCCTCCAAAATTATTTTAAATTAATTCCTATACATATCATTCCACTCCAGGTCACCATCATTTCTCAGTTGGACTACCCACTCATTTATTCATCTTATATACACAACTGAAATATCAGAGAGTGATTTCATTGTAATGTGAAAATTTTTCTTGGGCAAGACAAATCTTCAACAATGAGGTAAATATCTTTAGGCTTTGGCATCAGGAACCCTTATGGCTATGTTACAGAAAAATTTTAAAGTGTGCCTGCATCTAAGGTCTCATCCCCAGAGAGGAGTATCCCTTGCTTTATGCAGCTTTTGGCTCCTGGCAAGTGGCCTTGACTCTCATGACCACCTAAGGACTACTCCCTCCCCCAGTTCAAATTGTCTCAGCATCAAACATCATTGTTCTAATCAAAGCATTGTTGGTATTTTCATTCTACTGTTGTTGCATATTTTACCTATCTACTGTGGCAACCTCCAGCCTCAATGAGCTGCCTGTCTGGGCAGTCTACATTGTCTCTCTCGGGACCAAATGTTGTTTCTATTAATGCCCTGTCTTCGAAGTTGCATGTATTTTGAGTCTAGCCCTAACCCTAGCCATACTTCCCCATAATATCTTTAATGCAAAGGTTTGTATAACATAAGCTTTTCAGGAATGCCTATGGCATATTGAAAGAGAAACACTCATGCCTGTAATCCCAGCCTGTGGGAGGCCGAAGCAGGCAGGTCACTTGAGGCCAGGAACTCCAACATTGCAAAACTCCATCTCTACTAAACACACACACACACACACAAATTAGTTTGGCATGGTGTAGCATGCCCGTAATCCCAGCTATTTGAGAGGCTGAGGCACGAGAATTGCTTGAACCCAGGAAGCAGAGGTTGCAGTAAGCTGAGATTGTGCCATTGCACTCCAGCAGCCTAGGTAACAGAGCAGACCCTGAAAAAGGAAGGAAAGAGGAAGGAAGGAAGGAAGGAAGAAAGGAAGGAAGAAAGGAAGGGAGGGAGGGAGGGGGCGAAAAGAAAAGAGGAAAGCAATGGAATGGAAAGGAAAGGAAAGGAAAGGGAAACACTTATGCTGCATGCAGTGGCTCACACCTGTAATCCCAGCACTTTGAGGGGCTCAGGCAGAAGAACTGCTTGAACTCAGAAGTTCGATACCAGCCTGGGCAGTGTAGCAAGACCTCGTCTCTACTAATTTTTCGTAAATAACCAGGTATGGTGGTGTACACCTATATTTCCACCCACTAGGGAGGCTGAGGCAGGAGGATGGCTTGAGCCCAGGGGTTTGAGGCTACAGTGAGCCATAATTCTGCCACTGAACTCTAGTCTGAGTGATAGAGAGAGACTCTGTCTCGAAGACAAAACAAAACAAAACAGAAACATTTGAGCAGTTCTTATTTTTGAAGAGTTACAGAAATGTTGGAAGAAGACAAGCATGTAAAAATAAGTACATGTACATTTTGTACATGTAGTACATACAAAACTTATTTATTAATAAACTTGAAATGGGTGCATATAAGAAGGAGTGATTTATGCCGCTTGAGGACTCACAGTGGATGGAGTCTTGAGAGATGGGATAGATTCAGCTAAAATAAAGAAACTTTCAAAAGAGAAAATGAAACACCAAGACATCACCAATTGCTAATTATCTAATCTATAACTCAGAAGTTTGTCTTTTCTCTGATTTAATCATCCATTTCTTTTTATTCAAAATTTTTTCAAATTAAAATTTCATTGAGTTTTTATAAAATATTAAATAATCAAAATTCTAAACGTTTCATGACAAATGTTATTGACGTGTTATGGGGAAACAAACACCTCATAGATTGCTGGTGAGAGCATAAAATGGTACAGTAAGTTCAGAGGAGAGCTAGATAGACAATCAATATACAGCAATGTTATTTAACATGTATTTAACTTTTGCCCAAGAAATCCAGTTTTTAGATTTCTAATTGTCAGGTACACTAGCAAAAATATAAAAAAGATATATGCATAAGTCTGTTATGTACAGCATGATTTGTAGTACTAAAAGACTGGCTAAATTAGGGCACATCTACCAACAGAGTACTATCAGGTTATAATAAGGAGAAATCTTGTGGTTAAAGAAGACTTATTCTGAAGTCAGCTGGGATTTGTTTTAAAAGCTATGGCTGAAATTTGCGACATTATTTCAACAAAACATAAGAACCTGAATATGGAATAGACAGCTTAGGGAAGATCAGGTTATACTTCCTGGGAAAAATCTAGTGAGAAGGAAATGGTTATTGGGGTTACAAAGGCATACGCATGTGAACTTTTGATCTATTCTTGTACATGCATACTGCATACCAGTAAGCTTAAAAGAACTAACACTGCTCAAGGGCATGAGAACTGAAGTAAGATGGTGAGGAGAGTTATGTGTTGGGAAAGATCATGGGATTTTCTGTCTCATGAATGGAGAGTCAGATTTGCCCAGAGAAAGAAAAGTGACAAGATGATTTTTAATGGGTTTTACCCTCTGTTACTATGTGTGCTCCCATGTTATAATGACTAGCATTTTCATATTGTACACAATGTATGCCACACACAAATGTAAATATCTGGAAACACTTGGCCACAGAAGTGCTGACATACCAATTGAAACAAGAAAAACAATGTAAGTCTACAATGGGCAGACAGAGAAGTTTTCTTAATTGGTGGTGCTAGGTTGAAACTACTTCTGTGCTCTATTCTCTCCTCTCAGCTTTCCAAAAGCCATTTGGAAATGGCAGCTGTGCTTCATCTCATTGGATATATGGAAAGATACAGAAAGGAATCTCAAATCTGGGACTCACTGTTTCTCATCCAGTAAAATGCAGTCTTGCTTCCTAAGGCCTATGGGATACAGTTTTGGAGGGCTAGGGCCTTGCATATCGTCCTGCTGAGGGCATTCTTCACCTCACTATTTCTCAGGCTGTAGATAATGGGGTTCAACATGGGAGTCACGACAGTGTAGGACAATGATAGGAGCTTCTTGCCCTCAGGAGAATTATTTGACTTAGGCCGAAAATATGTGAGGCTTACTGATATATAGAAAAGTGAGACAACAAGGAGGTGTGAAGAGCACGTAGAGAAGGCTTTATGCTTCCCTTTAGCTGATGGGATCTTGAGGATGGCAGCAGCAATGCGAGTGTAGGAACACAAGATCAGCAAGCAAGGGACCATGACCACCAGAATGGTTCCAACGATGGCGTAGATCTCAAACAGTGCTGTGTCTGCACAGACCAGCCTCAGCACAGGTGGGCTGTCACAGAAGAAGTGGTTCACCTTGTTGGTGCCACAGAATGGAAAGCTGAAGAGCCACGTGGTCTGCACAGTAGCTACAGGAAAGCCTGGGAACCAGGAGGCAGCAGCCAGTTTGGTACGTGTCCTTTGGTTCATGATGACTGGGTAGTGCAAAGGACTGCAGATGGCCACATAGCGGTCATATGCCATGATGGCCAGGGGGAAGCATTCAGCCACCCCAAAGAAGAAGAAGAAGTACATCTGAGTGGCACAGCCAAGGAAGGAGATGGTTATGTCCTGGGCAAGTAGAGTCCCCAGCATTTTGGGTACGATGACTAGGTTGAAGCCAATCTCCAGGAAAGACAAGTTTCTGAGGAAGAAGTACATGGGGCTGTGTAGCATGGGGTCAGCTAGGGTAACCAGAATGATGAGGCTGTTTTCCATCAGGGTGACCAGGTAGATGGTTAGAAATGTCAGGAAGAGCAATGACTGTATTTCAGTAGGCAGCGAAGAGAAGCTCATGAGGATAAACTCACTTATTCTTGTCCAATTTCCTGTAGCCATAAGTATGAGCAAAAGTCCCCAGCTGTGGTCACAGAGAAAAAGTCTTCATTAGAAATCAAATTCTCAATTTTTTTCAGATTCCCTTTTAGTGTCAGGGAAACAGGCAAGATCAGCACCTCAGCTGGAAGAGGAAGGGCCTTGGGTTGTCCAAGAATAAAAATACAATAAAGTATAGCCAGAGCCTAATCTATGAGATGGGCCTGAATCAGGCTCTAGAGGAGTTGATATTTCTACTCACACATTAAGTTATTCAGAAATGCCATGCAAAGTGAGAATCATGAGTTTCTGAAGGAACCATCAAAGAATACATTTTGGCAGAAAGTGATGTTTCTGAAAATACTTAAACTTATGAAACACACACAGTATTCATAATCTCATAAAAGAACACATACATTTAAATTTATCAAAACTTTAGAAACATATTTATAACTATCATGAAGAATGCATTTGATAATTTTTCTACTCTTCATGAATCTTTCTTGACTGGCTGGAATTTAAAAGGAGGGTGAGAGGTTAGCATGTATTGAGGACCATTTACATAGCATGTTTTTGTTCTTTTATCTCTCTTTTATACATGAGGAAACTGAACCGAGATAATTTAAGGAACACCAATTACATGGCAGATCTTGAATCAAAACCATATCTATTGGATTACAAAAGCCTTCAGATTTTTACTAAACCATGCTTTGTTCAACTGTCATGCCTTATCTGATGACTAACTCATTAATTTGTAGGAGAATTAGAATTGGCATTTCTGCAAAATCACAGTGAAGACAGACGAAAAGATAAGCAAGAGAACCAACATCATTAGCATTAATAGGTTTAGGAGATTTCCTAGACACAAGTGGATCTCAGTTTTGTATTATTGGTTTCTAATTTTAGTTGGTTATCTAGAGGCTCTTCTTACTGTCTTTGTAATCTAGAATATTGAAGTCTAATGGAGAAATGGTGATATGAAGCTGGAAAACAAAATTGGCTGAGAGACTGGGAAAAATAAAAAAAGAAATGAATGTGGTTAGCAAACTACAGTAAAAAAAAACTTTAATAATAAAAATAAAAACATTAGGGGCAGTAAATTGATAAAAAGTAAAAGATAAACAAGATGTGGTCAATGTTTTGGATATGTTACATTAATAGACTTTTATTCTATGCTGAGAATTTTGGACTTTATAGATGAGGAGAGCCACCTTAATATTTGAAGCTGTTGAGTGACGTTGTCATAATGCTATGTAGAAGGATCACTGACACTGTTGAGAGAACAGGATAGAGAAGGCATCAAAAGCTGTAGGCCTGAGATCAAGAAGACTAGGTAGCATATCCATAATTACTCTCAATCTTCTACCCATTTTCAAGCAGCAGACAACTTATTAAAGAGGTTAAATATTAGTCAGGTCTTGGTGAATAATTTGAACTTCAAGGTTATGTTTAAAACTTCAGAGTATCTGTGAAGGAAAAAACATCATTCTTATAAAAGATCTATAACCAAACTGATGTAATATTTCTCAGAAGTGCTAAACATTAAATGAAGTAATGACTACAGTTTTGAGCTCAGTTTCAGAAAAACAAATGTAAGTTTAAAAAATAATAAAAGAACCAATGATGAAAGAACAGATTGTCTCAACTAGAAACTCTCTCACTGTAGGCCAGGCATGGTGGCTCACACTTGGTAATTCCCAGCACTTTGGGAGACTGCGGCAGGTGAGTCATTTGAGCCTAGGAGTTTGAGACCAGCCTTGGCAAGGTGGCAAAACTCCATCTCTACAAAAAATGGAAAAATTATCTGGGTTTGTCATATGCCTGTTGTCCCAGCTACTCAGGAGGCTGAGGTGGGAGGATCACTAGAGCTCAGGGGGTTGAAGTTACAGTGAGCTGTGATTGTGCCACTGCACTCCAGCCTGGGTGACAGAGTGAGACTCAGTCTCAACAAAAAAGAAAAAAGTAAAGAAAAAAATGGAAACTCTTTTTCGCAACAGGTTTGCCGCCAGAACATAGGTGTCATGAAAACTACCCCTAAAAGCCAAAATGGGAAAGGAAAAGATGCATATCAACATTGTCATCATTGGACATGTAGATTCCGGCAAGTCAATCACTACTGGCCATCTAATCTACAAATGTGGTGTCATCGACAAAAGAACCATTGAAAAATTTGAAAAGGAGGCTGCTGAGATGGGAAAGGGCTCCTTCAAGTATGCCTGGGTCTTGGATAAACTGAAAGCCGAGCGTGAATGTGGTATCACCATTGATATCTCCTTGTGGAAATTCGAGACCAGCAAGTACTACATGACTATCATTGATGCCCCAGGACACAGAGACTTCATCAAAAACATGATTACAGGGACATCTCAGGCTGACTGTGCTGTCCTGCTTGTCGCTGCTGGTGTTGGTGAATTTGAAGCTGGTATCTCCAAGGACGGGCAGTCCCGAGAGCATGCCCTCCTGGCTTACACACTAGGTGTGAAACAACTAATTGTTGGTGTTAACAAAATGGATTCCACTGAGCCACCCTGCAGCCAGAAAATATATGAGGAAATCATTAAGGAAGTCAGCACTTACATTAAGAAAATTGGCTACAACCCGACATAGTAGCATTTGTGCCAATTTCTGGTTGGAATGGTGACAACATGCTGGAGCCAAGTGCTAACATGCCTTGGTTCAAGGGTTGGAAAGTCACCCGTAAGGATGGCAACGCCAGTGGGACCACGCTGCTTGAGGCTCTGGACTGCATCCTACCAGCAACTCGTCCAACTGACAAGCCCTTGCACCTGCCTCTCCAGGATGTCTATAAAATTGGTGGTATTGGTACTGTTCCTGTTGGCCGAGTGGAGACTGGTGTTCTGAAACCTGGTATGGTGGTCACCTTTGCTCCAGTCAACATTACAACTGAAGTGAAATCTGTTGAAATGCACCATGAAGCTTTGAGTGAAGCTCTTCCTGGGGACAATGTGGGCTTCAATGTCAAGAATGTGTCTGTCAAGGATGTCCGTCGTGGCAACGTTGCTGGTGACAGCAAGAACGACCCACCAATGGAAGCAGCTGCCTTCACTGCTCAGGTGATTATCCTGAACCATCCAGGCCAAATCAGTGCTGGCTATGCCCCTGTACTAGATTGCCACATGGCTCACATTGCCTGCAAGTTTGCTGAGCTGAAGGAAAAGATTGATCGCCATTCTGGTAAAAAGCTGGAAGATGGCCCTAAATTCTTGAAGTCTGGTGATGCTGCCATCGTTGATATGGTTCCTGGCAAGCTCATGTGTGTTGAGAGCTTCTCAGACTATCCACCTCTGGGTCGCTTTGCTGTTTGTGATATGAGACGGACAGTTGCAGTGGGTGTCATCAAAGCAGTGGACAAGAAGGCTGTGGGAGCTGGCAAGGTCACCAAGTCTGCCCAGTACGCTCAGAAGCTTAAATGAATATTACCCTAATACCTGCCACCTCAGTCTTAATCAGTGGTAGAAGAACGGTCTCAGAACTGTTTGTTTCAATTGGCCATTTAAGTTTAATAGTAAAAGACTGGTTAATGATAACAATGCATCATAAAACCCTCAGAAGGAAAGGAGAATGTTTTGTGTACCACTTTGGTTTTCTTTTTTGCTTGTGGCAGTTTTAAGTTATTAGTTTTTAAAATCAGTACTTTTTAATGGAAACAACTTGACCAAAAATTTGTCACAGAATTTTGAGACCCATTAAAAAAGTTTAATGAGAAAAAAAAAGAAAAAAATGGAAACTTTCTTACTGACATTGCAAGGCAAGCCAGCCCTTTGTCTTTCAGAATAAGTAAACAGAAAAAGTTATGGGAGATATGAAGACACAACACTTAGGTTAATGAGATGAAATCCAAGATACCAGAGCAATTGTTTTCCTTTTCAAAAAAAGAATCTGAAAGTACGTTGAAATGCATTGAATTGCCTTTATTACTTACTCTCAACAAAGCCCTATAAAAGATTGAATATTTAGGCCAGGCACAGTGGCTCATGTCTGTGATCCCAGTACTTTGGGAGGCCGAGGCAGTTGGATCACTTGAGGCCAGGAGTTTGAAAACAGCCTGGCCAACATGGCAAACCCCTGTTTCTTCTAAAATTACAAAAATTCGCTGGCAATGGTGGTACATGCCTGTAATCCCCAGCTACTCAGGAGGCTGAGGCATGAGAATTGCAAGAACTCAGGAGGCACAGGTTGCAGTTAGCCAAGATTGCACCGCCGCATTCCAGCCTGGGCGACAGAAGGAGACTCTGTCTCAATAATAATAATAATAATAATAATAATAGAATACTGAATATGCACTCATGAAAATGACAGTATTGGGCCAGAAAAGACCACCTGAGGGACAAAACAAAGCCATGATTATTAAAGTTAAACCCTGTGGAGCAAAATGCCAGAAACTTAAGAAAACTGAGTTAGTTAGGATATAAGTTTGAAAAATTACACCCAAGTTACTGGTAAAAATTATGAAAACATAATAATTATAAGAAGAGTAATGAAGAAAAATACAAGAAATAAAATAACAGGTATTCCACCATGACAAAGAACCAAGAGGGGTAGAAATAACATTCAAAGAAGTACCAGGGGAAGAATAAATATCTCTGATCTAATGGAAGAGATGACTTTCTGAACCAAAAGAATCACTAAGTCTGAAAAAAAATTTTTTAAATATTCACACAAACATGTTTTTATTTTAATGAAAGATTTCTTTAAAATTCTGAAAATAGAGAAAAGTTCTGGTAAGTAACCAAACTGGAAAATGATTAAAACAAAATAAAACAAAACAAAAATACCCCCTATAAACCACAACTAAACAAAAAATAAAAAGCATTCACCATTAGGGAAATGCACATAATCTTATAAAGACCCCAATGATATATCACTACACACATATCAGAATGGGTTAAAAAAAAAAAAAAAAGTGACAATGCCAAATGCTGGTGAGGATTTGACTAATTGGATCATGCATACATTGCTGACGAAAATGTAAATGGTATCAGAGGTGTTCCATCTTTTGACTTCCCTGGGCCACATTGGAAGAAGAAGAATTGGCTGATAAGCTAAAACAAAACAAAACAAAAGTCTCAAAAAGAAAAATCTCATAATGGTTTAAGAAAGTTTCCAAATCTGTGTTGGCCCACATGCAAAGCCATCCTGGTCTGCATGTGACCCACAGAGTTGGACAAGCTTGGTATAGCCACTATAGAAAACAGTTTGACAGTTCTTTTAAAAAACTAAGCATGCAACTGCCATATAACCAGCGATTGTACCTTTAGGTATTTATCCCTGAGAAACAAAGACTATGTTCAGACAAAAACATGAATATTCCTCAGCGCTGTATTCATAATAGCCTCAAATTGGCAAACACCCAGATGATGAAACAAATTGTGATGCATTTATACCTTGGTAAACTACTCAGCAATAAAGAGGATGATGCAATAACATGAATTTCCAGAGAATTCTGAGTGAAAAACACCAGAAACATATTTTATTATTTAAAATATTTAAAATATTTATTATATTTTATCATTCCACTTACATAACATCCCTGTAATGACAAGATTATAGAAATGGAAAAGAGACTAGTGGTTGCCAGTGACTAATAAGAGGGTGGAGACAAGAGGGAAGTAGGTTTGGCTATCAAAGACCAAGGTTGGAGATTCTCCTAGCAATGGAATGTTCTGTATCTTGACTGTACTAATATCAATTTCCTGGTAGTGATATTGTACTATAGTTTTTTAAGATGATGTTACTTTTGGGAAGAACTGAGTAAAGACTACATGAGACATTTCTGCATTATTTCCTACAAGCACATGCAAATCTACAATGATCTCACAATAGAAAGTTAAAAGAAAGAGAGAAAGAATACAATTTATTCAAAGTAAAGATGATGTTTTAACAAGAAATTAAGGAGAATTAGTTTTTTTGAATAATCCTCTGCAATGAAGGGTCATTTGGATGTTTGCAAATACTTAGATCATTATATGATTTTGTTGACAGAAATGACTATGTCTCCTCTAAAACTCTCATACTCAGATAAAAAACTGATAAAGTGAATTTTCTAATGAATTTTTTAAATCTGCTAAATGTAGAGTTGCGATAAGCTTTGAACACATTTTTAAAACAAATAAAAGACAATGTCTTAATTTATTTAAAAATTATCTCAAGAAAAATAGAAATTTCCCAGCCATATTTCAACAAAATCTTTGTATATTTGTGGGTCAGAACTATTGAATCAGTGTGAATATTTAGTAAGTGTAGACAGTAATAACTTTCTTCCTTTTCTATTTTTTCTACATATAGTTTTTTATAGCCATCAAAATAGAGTATTATTTTTGTGCCTAACAATTTTATAATTTTAAACATATATATAAATATATTGTACTCAGAACTAGATTTTCAAATTAATATATTATAAAGTGTCAAGCCAAATTTTTAAAAAAATAGGACATTTTAAATCACATTCCTCTGAAATATTATTAATGCTAATATTTAGTTTTATATAATTTAATCAGCATATTTTTTGAGGGCAAGTTATCTCCTTTTGTAATAAAAATAAATATAATTTAAAATGTTTTATTATATACTTACTGGCTCCTTTAAAATTTCCACTGGTGATATATATTTATAATATACATATTTTATAACCTAAATTAAAAACAAATAAAAAATAAATCAAGAGAGCAATAGACTTCTATGCAACACCAAATGACAGGACAATTTTAGATTGATTATGTGCATATTTTAGCATACTTCTCTCAGCTTTATTTATAATGCAGTAATTGAAACAAATAATAAATGACAATCTACATATATAAAAATAGTAAATTGGCTAAATAAATTCTGTTTTATCTGTGATACAATGCTATGCAGTAGTTTAAAAGTGTGTTGTAGATGAATATTAAGTGACATGACAAAATATTCAGTCTGTTTTGCTACACTGATAAAGTAAGCTACAAAATACAATGTTCAGTGTAAGTCATTCATTGTAAAATGAAAATATATGTTTATTTATAACAATTACAGTATTCCAACACTTTGTAAAATCCACCTGTTATTTAGATCCACAGTGTTTAGGCCATTGTTTATGTTCTTTCACTTTTACCCAAAATAATTATAATATTTTTAAATGAGGAAGAAAAAAGAATTTAAATACACACACACACACACACAGAGAGAGAGAGAGAGAGAGAAAGCCTTCACTTCTATTTCTTTGTTAATACTTTAGTGGTATAATTATGAATGTTTTAAATTTCTTCCTTGTGTTTTATATTTTTTACATTGTCCACAGTAAAAATGTATTGCTTTTTATTTAGAAGAGCAAATACTTGGATATTATTAAGAATAAAATACTGATAACACAAATCAACCCATAAACAAAAGGGAAATATAAATCATAAATTATGGAAAATATTTATAAAAACAGCAATTAAAAGTATTTTATACTTAATATATAATGAGCCACTTACATCATTTTTTAAAGGACACAAATGCCTACAAAGAAAAAGAAATAGAGGATACAAAAATTTAATTTACCAAGAAATGCCAATAGCCAATAAACATATAAAAGTTACTCTGTTTTTCTAGTGATAAAAATAAAAACTCAACATAGAGATTCAATTTTTAAATTAAATCCAAAACACTGAAAAATATAATATTCAGTGATAGTAAGGGATGGTGTAATAGGCAACATCTTATTTTGTTTAAGGCTATTGAACTAGTACAAGTTCTCTAGAAATCCATTTGGCATAATTTTATGATGATCTTTTATATAATTTATTTCTAGTTCATACATTTTGATGGAAGAACCCCTTCTGGTACTAGAGATAAAGGCAATGATTTTATGTGTAAGTTTGTTCAGTGCTGACCTTTATAGCTACAAATTGAAAATGATCATTAATAGAATGAATGGCTCAATTATGAAGCATGTATTTAAGGAAATATCCTGTAATCTTTAAAGTCACTTTTCAAGAACATTTAATGCTGCCATATAATAATCACCATATAATATTAAATGAAAAACACAGCCTGCACACATGTGATATATTTACAATTTTTAAAATATATGCTATATAAAAAGACTGAAGGGCTATATGCAAAATGTAAAAGTGACTTATTTCAAGTGGTAAAAGGAGGGTATTTATGTTCTTATTTTTATTTTTCTGGATTTCCAAATTTTCTACAGTGAGCTATATTTGCTCTGCATTAGCAATAAAAACACTAAAAATGAAAATGATGATGATCGTAATAATGATGAAGCTGGTAATATTCCCTGAGTATGTAATAGGTTTATGCTTTGTGCTTTACAGTAATTCATTTTCTCACAACTCTATGATTTAAGTGCCATTATTATCCTCTTCACATTAGAGATGAACAAGCAAATTTCAAACTGATATATAATTTTATGGTTAATAAATTTCCCATAATTATATGGGAAATAAATGGCAGAGCCTGAACTTAAAACATAATGAGAAAAATTTATAATAAAAAAATTGGGGTTTTCAACAAGCCATATGAAATTAACTTAAGCTACACCAGAAATGTCATCTTTGGTCTCCCGCATCCATCTCTCCTTCTTCTGCTTCGCTGTTGAGC
Source organism: Cebus imitator (assembly GCF_001604975.1). Lineage (NCBI taxonomy): Eukaryota > Metazoa > Chordata > Mammalia > Primates > Cebidae > Cebus > Cebus imitator. The sequence goes on from NW_016107685.1 coordinate 648,187, forward strand.
TTTTTACTATTTACTGAACAGAGTTCTTTTTGTTTGCATCTGCCTTTGTATGTAACATCACTTCTGCCTGCAAACATCCCCTACTGTATCTGGCAGGCTCGTTGAAATCCTCAAAACTCGGCTCTATTACTTGATACTTTCAGATAGGATTAGTCATCTTCTCTATTTTCCTCTATCTTTTAAAAATATTTTAAAATTATTCAGATATTTCCACTGCCAATATATATCTCACTCTTTAGACTTCTTCATAGTATAAACTTAAACTGTCTTAGTCATCTTTTATATGAAGAAATCCAGTGTTTTTACAGAGTAAGCTATTTACAGTATACATGTTTTTGGACAACTGATTGTATAAAGGATTACATGAATTTTACAAAGTTCATTCTTCTTGGAGTTTTTATTCACCATTAGAATGTTTGTTTTTCTCAATGACTGTTTTTTTTTTTTTGTCAGAACTGCACTTTCACTAGAAGCTTCACTTCATGACAGATGTGTAATATGTGGTGCTGGTGGAGAGGACTGGGGAGAAGGAGGGGTGGAAACACCTGCTGGGATTCCCAGAGAACTTCCGAAAACACTGGGAAAGAAAAGTTAGTGCCCTGTCTCCAGCATGGGAGAGGCATTGAAGAAGTTGGCAGCCCATGGCCAGCTTACAGGGTTCTCTAGAATGGGGTGTCTAATCTTTTGGTTTCCCTGGTCCACACTGGAAGAAGAA
>NW_016107685.1:654259-674436 GCF_001604975.1 Cebus imitator
CCGGCACAGCCGCGCTGGCCGAAACAGCCGCGCTGGTGACCGTGGAACACCTCTGCCCGGGAATTACCCAGTCTGTGGGCAATAAAAACACGGCGTCCACTCACCCTCTGCGCTTTCACTGGGAGCTGCAATCCTGAGCTGTTCCTAAACGGCCATCTTGGATCACCTCCTCCATGTTTTGCTTTTTTTAAGCATAATGTTTTAAGAAAGTTTACGAATTTGTGTTGGGCCACATTCAAAGCCATCCTGGGCCGCACGCATGTGGCCCATGGACCACAGGTTAGACAATCTTGCTTTTGAACTTCCCCAGGAACATCCCTTTGCTAATCATCTGACTGTCCCAGGAACTGGAACTCACTCTTCTAGGTCTTCTATGACTAGAATTGTTGTAAAGTAGTAATTTGCCTGATGTTCTCCATCTCATAAATGTTCCACTGAGACAAGACTTCCCTGTGTGTGTTAGACGAAAATCAAGACCTGAAGGGGGTATATGTCCTGTGAAGGTTGTAAGGTCTGGAAGCTTCCTGACTTAGAAAACTTTAGAGGACAGAATTAGAAAAAGCCTAGGTAATGTCAGTCTTTTTGTGAATTCAGATCTCACTTATCTTATGACATAGAATGGAGAAACTCACTCGCAGGGAGATAGGAGCTGATGAGATCTTCCAGTGTGGAAAGAGCAGTAGAATTAGATATCCACCAAACTCTGATCATATTTTGCACAGCTGAGTAACTGAACCTGGAGAGTGGCCCCTGGTAGATTCAGTCCTTGGTAAAAAGGCTTACCTGTGTCCAATAGGAACATCTGCCTTGTTCAGCTCTGCCTGACATCCATGCTTCATGCATATCCTTCATGCATGTAATCTAAGAGCTCTATTTTTGTATCAGCAAAGCCAAAAGAAGAACCAGGGAAGTCTTATGCCCTGTCCTGGCTGAGCTATTAATGGCTGGAGCTATAGCCAGCTCATTGCTGCTTTGTGTATCAGAGGCGAGCAAGTGCACTGTGAAGTTTGCCCATGCTCCCAGTCCTGGTTTTGGGAGAGTTGTTCCCACCTGTGCCTTTTTTGTCCTTGGGGCCAGTCGAAGGTATGACACTTGTATTTTTCCCCAGGTGTTTCTAGGCTCTTCTTTCCCTTCCTCAGGGGACCTGGTCTTTCTTGAATCTACCGTCCTTTGAGTATATAATGAATTTCAGATGCCAACAACATAAAATTCAAGAAAGAAAAAACAAACTCCAGGCTAGAGGAAGCAGCATTGTGTAGAGAAGCACTACAGGAGTTTGAAGTCAGAATACCCTAAATTTAATCTCAGCACTGGAACTCTCTGGCTTGTAATGTTTAGCAATTTTGTTAAACTTGCTGAGCTTCGGTTTTCACATTTCTTAAAGATAACAAATATTCTTACTTTGCAGAGTTACTGTTATGATGAAATTAAATGGCTTATACTAGTTAAACCTATTGCATGCGGAAATATTGCTTATTAAGTATCTACTAAATGTCAAACACTCTCCTAAGCTTAAGGTTATGAATTAAAAAACAAAAACAAAAACAGATTTGGTTTCTCTACTCATAAAGCTTACATTTTAATGGGGAAATTTAAACTATGGTTAAGTAAATTACAAGATAACAATTAAGAACATATGACTAATACGGCTGTTATTGAATCCAGAGGAAGAAATAAGAAACTGAATGGAAAGTAGGAGGCAGACATGTAGAATTTGGCATGAGAATTTTTGTTGTTGTTATTTAGTCCTATGCTGGTCATTGGTAAGGAAAATGTACGGGACATGATCCCCAGTCTCTTGATTGTTCAGGTGAATTGATGAAGCTACCTAATTTTGAAATAGCTAGTGAACAGTACAAGATAGAGATAAAGTGATATTAAATTGATCCAGGCTTTTAAAAGTCACTTATTTTGGAGAAAGGAAAATTATCATTTTTAAATGTAGCACCACTGTTTAAAAAACTTTTATTTTAAATTCAGGGGTGTATGTCATGGGGGGGCTTCATACAGATTATTTTGTCACCCAAGTACTAATTCATTAGTTATTTTTTCCTGATTCTAACCCTCCTCACACCTTCCACCCGCAAGTAGGCCCCAGTGTCTATTGTTCCCCTCTTAATATCTATATGTTCTCATCATTTAGGCCCCACTTGTAAAATAAGAATATGTGGTATATTGTTGTCTGTTCCTGCATTAGTTTGCTAAGGATAATAGTCTCCAGCTCCATCCATTTCCTTGCAAAGGACATGACATTTTTTCATGACTGCATAAATATTCCTTGGTATATATGTAACACATTTTCTTTATCCAATTTGCCATCAATGGGCATTTACGTTGATTCCATGTCTTTGCTATTGTGAATGGTGTTACAATGAACATACATATGCACGTCTTTATGGTAGAGTGGTTTGTAATCCTTTGGGTATATACTCAGTAATGGGATTGCTAGGTCAAATGGTAGTTCTGTTTTTAGCTCTTTGAGAAATTGTCACTCTGCTTTCCACAATAGTTGAACTAATTTACACTCCTATTAGCGTGTATAAGCATGCCCTTTTCTCCATAAACTTGCCAGCATCTGTTAATATTTGACTTTTTAATAATAGCCATTCTGACTGATATAAGATGATATCTCATTGTGGTGTTGATTTGCATTTATCTAATGATCTGAGCTTTTTTACATGTGCCTTTGAGCTGCATGTATGTCTTCTTTTGAAAAGTGTCTGTTCATATCTTTTGCCTACTTTTTAATGGCGTTCTTTGATTTTTACTTGTGTATTTATTTACATTCCTTCTAGATGCTAGATGTTAGACCTTTATCAGGTGCATAATTTGCGAATATTTTTCTCCCATTCTATAGGTTGTCTGTTTACTATATTGATACTTTTGCCAATGCAGCATATTTTACTTGCAAAATAATGTAAAAAAAATATTGATTCCATTAATAGGAGACTGATTCAAAGCCTGTGGATTTTTCATAGACTAGAATGGAATGCTATGTAACTGGGGATATATATTAATATTTATGTTAAAAATTAATACAGACACCTAACACCCAGCTAGCTTTCTAATGCAATTTACCAATAAAAGGAACTAGTGTTCCCTGGAGAAATGGCTGATTCTAGGACTGAGGCAGGAAATAGGCAGGATGAGCCTGAAGACACTTGTAATGCAGAAAGTAAGAAAGTGATGGGAAAAAAAAAAAACAAAAAAACCCCACATTTTTGAGTATGTCAAAGGAAAACAGAAACCACATGAAGAGCTCCCAGTAGCCAAAGCTGGAATTTTGAGCAACAAATAAGGTAGTATTGGATTATAAACCAAAACATAAAATAAATGTTCATGATTGTGTATGATATAAATAAATAATCGAGTAAAGAAATAAAAATGGGGAAAGCTCAACAAGTCTAGAAGAATTCAACATAATTTATGTAGTTACTTTGCCCATAAGGAGGTGAAGCATTACTCTCTACCTTTTGAGTGTGGGCTTAGCATGGTGACCTCTTTACAAAGAGTATGGTATGAAAAGGGGAGAAAAGAGTAACTGATATGGTTTGGCTGTGTCCCCGCCCAAATCTCATCTTGAATTCATGTTGTGGGAGGAACCCAGTGGGAGGTAACTGAATCATGGAGGCAAGTCTTTCCCATGCTGTTCTCGTGATAGTGAATTATTCTCATGAGAGCTAATGAGGAATTAGCCTGCACAAGCTCTCTCTATTTGCCTGCTGCTATCCATGTAAGATGTGACTTGCTCTTCCTTGCCTTCTGCCATGATTGTGAGGCTTCCCCAGCCATGTGGAATTGTAAGTCCAATTAAACCTTTCTTTTGTAAATTGCCCAGTCTCAGGAATGTCTTTATCGGCAGTATGAACATGAAATAATGTAGTAAATTGGTACCAGTAGACCAGGGCATTGCTGAAAATATACCTGAAAATGGGAAGTGACTTTGGAACTGAGTAACAGGCGGAGATTGAAACAGTTTGGAGGGTTCCGAAGAAGGTAGGAAAATGTGGAAAAGTTTGGAACTTCCTAGAGACTTGTTGAATGACTTTGACAAAAAATGCTGATAGTGATGTGAACAATAAGGTCCAAGATGAGGTGGTCTCGAAGATGAGCAACTTGTTGGGAACTGGAGCAAAGGTGACTCTTGTTATGTTTTAGCAAAGAGACTGGCAGCAGTTTGCCCCTGGCCTAGAGATTTGTGGAACTTTGAAGCTGAGAGAGATGATTTAGGGTATCTGGTGGAAGAAATTTCTAAGCAGCAAAGCATTCAAGTGGTGACTTGGGTGCTGTTAAAAGCATTCGGTTTTTGTAAGGGAAGCAATTGAGACAATTGAAATATGAAATTTATAAGGGAAGCGGAGCATCCTTGCAAAGTTCAGAAAATTTGAACTGCACATTCAGAAAATTTGCGACCTGACAATGTGATAGAAAAGAAAAACCCATTTTCTGAGGAGAAATTCAAGCTGGCTGTAGAAATTTCCATACGTAAAGAGGAACCAAATGTTAATCCATAAGACAATGGGGAAAATGTCTCCAGGGCATGTCAGAGGGCTTCATGGCAACCCCTTCTATCACAGGCCTAGAAGAAAATGTTTTCATGGGCTGGGTCCAGGGTCCCCATGCTGTGTGCAACCTAGGAACTCGGTGCCCTGCATCCCAGCTTCTCCAGCCATGGCTGAAAGAGGCCAATCTAGAGTTCGGATTGTGGTTTCAAAGTGTGCAGACTCCAAGCCTTGGCAGCTTCCACATGGTGTTGAGCCTACGAGTGCACAGAAATTAAGAACTGAGGTTTGGGAACTTTCACTTAGATTTCAGAAGACAAATGGAAATGGCTGGATGTCCAGGCAGAAGTTTCTCTGAGAAGATCCACTGGCTAGACTCATGGAAATGGCAGTAAAAATGGGTATTTAAGCAAGGTTGAGTCAAAAGATGTTGCCAAGGAGGAGTTAACAGGATTAGGAGACTGGTTGAACACTTCTTTGGTAGCACTTATCAGTGCAAAATTATAATATAGTAAAGCCTTTTCCATGGCACTGTCTTTTTGTCTATATCTGTGTATTTACTTTGTCTCACTTAAGGAGCCAGGAGCTTTTAGAGGGAAGCACCTTGTTCACTGTTGTACCTTCAGTATGAATATTCACTGATTAAATGAAAGAATATGTCCATGAAAGGTGGGATAAAAACAATAAATATGTAACAAGACATTTTTCTTTCAGAATTTAGAGATTGGGAGAAAATTGTGTCTGGGAGCTTGTTATTTGACATGTGCCTTGATACCTAGGCAGAAATGTCTCTGAGACAATTGAAATATGAAACTCACTTTTCAGTGAGAGTGGAACAGGCCAAGGCTAGAGAAACAATTTTAGGACTATGCATTTCTTCAATCATTTATTGAGTACTTACTGTATGCCAGGCGCTAGACTAGGTGTCAGAAATACAAGCAAGAATGATGAACTACTCTTACTGTATCCTCTATGCTTATAAAGATACAATTGCAATGTCTTTAATGCTTAACAATTATATATACAAACTATCACATGTGTAAAAAGGAAAGTGAACTCAGATTTGCCTAGAGGAATCAGGGAGAGATTCATAAGAAAGAAAACACTAGAGTTGAATCTTAAATAATATGTAGGGATTAAGTTGGTATGGTGAGTATGGGGTGAGTAAAGATATAAAGATTTAATAGTAATGTCTACTTTCTGTTGAAGACATATTCTTTTCCAAGTAGATTGATTTAGTGAATAAAGAGATTTAATTAGAGAATAAAAAGTAACTTGTACATTTCTTTCAATTACCCCAAAGAAATAGTTTACAACATGGTGATTTGTCATCCTTTTATGTCTACTGGCCTCAAAGGTTTTTTTCCACTTATGACCTTCCTGAAGCCTCTTGGCTGCCCATATTACATTCCTTTACTTCCAAATATCTTTCTATATTCTTAGATCCTTTCTTTATGTTTTAGAGATTAAATATGCTATCTTAAACATGATATTGTGGAATCAGATAGACCTAGATTCAAATCCAAACTTTGACACCCATTACTTGTTACTTTGCCATGTTCTATACATCTTGTTAATACCTGTAAGGAGTAAATGATACTTTATTGACAAATATGTAGCTCATATTTAACATGTTACTTCCTCTCTTTGTTCACTGGGAAAAGGAGGGAACCTAATAATTTACTTGTGTTATGAGTGGTGCCTATTGAGAATATTACATAACTGATATACTACTTTAAACGTAAAAAATAACAAAGAATAGACAAAAATCATGAAGTTCCACAGGTGTAAGTGGTTGGCTGATATCATTTGATTAACACACCTGGTACCTCTGCTGTCACAGAACAGCTGGCCTTTTAACATCTTCATAGTAGGTTTCATTATTCTCATTTCATCTTTGCATTACATCCACAAGATATTTGCACTCAATTCACAGAAAAGGAAATAGAAGGATAGAAACACAGAGTAATTTTCATATCTGGTAAGTAGCAGACACACAATTTGAACTAAGGTTTTTTAGACTCCAAATTTTTGAGAGAAACAAAAAAGCACGTTTAGAGAAATTTAAAGTGCATAGTATAAAAGAAAATAAAATAATTCAGTATGATGAACTATTTTCATCATACCACATTCAACTGTAATGGATGGGGTCTGGTAAAAACTGAAATTTGAAAGAGAAACTAGAACTGAACTATAAGGAGGTTTGGATGACATGCTAAGAACAATAGTTTTACTCTTATTATTAGGGTGATTCATAAGGAATTTAAGCATGATTATGACAGATTGTCACATATGTGTTTAGAAGGAACTCTGGGTAGACTAAGGGCTGAATGGGAATGCAGTGTATGTGTAAATCTGCAGCATGACTGGAGGCAGGGAATACAATTAGGAGGCTATAACACTAATCCTAGTGGGAGATATAGGTCAATGCCCAAGTTCATCGCCAGAGGGGTCATGTGTTGGAATCCTATGAATGGAGGAGATGTCTAGGAGACAGTAAACAAGGAGGATAGAAGAGGCCAATAAATTAACTCCCAGGACAAATACAATTTAAAAATACTTGGAAAATAATCCAAAGAATCTGCACTTAGACATACATAGGGAATAGCAAGGAAATCCATGGTTATGGAAGGTTAGATGACAAAAGGTTTCAAAAGCAACATTCCATTTCCATAAACATCCCAGAGAACTCGAAGAGCACTTGATTTCCTCATGAATCTCTCTAGACCAAGAGCTATTACAAGCCTGAGATCACTTGACTCTGTTGTCACTTCCTCCTACCAAGGCCTTAGTCCCTCAAGATGTCCTCTAGAATCATAGTCTCTGAAAGCTGGAAGCAACCCTGGAGACCTCAGAGTACAAGCCTAAGAGCCTCTGCTATGTTCTTTCTCCTTCTAACACAGCTACCCTTAGGCTCTGTAATCACTGACTTCTGTCTTCATTCTCCTCCATCCCTGAGGATGCTGACTAGCCAATCTAGTAATGAGCAGTCACAGGCTGTGACATAATTAAAAAGTAGCTAATGAGGCACTCTGTTGTTCAGGGAACACAGTCTACTGAGGTTCCCAGTGGCCTATCTTGTGGCCTGGAGGGAAAACTTAGGTGAATAGAAAGGATCAGATATGGGGGAGAGGGCTAATGACTCAGGCTGTAGAGCCATACCTTCAAATAAACTTATCTTGGTAAGCAGCCACCTCTGCAGCTCAAGTCCTGCTGGCCTGCAGGTAGACAGGAGTAGATGTGGTCCAGAGTAGCAGTGATGATTTTCCTCTGAGCTGTTAGCATGGGTGCTCTGCTGACCTATTTTGATAAGGACTTGAATTTCTGAAGATTAAGAAGAGGGTTTCCAGGAACACATGGACACAGGGAGGGGAGCACTACACACTGGGGTCAGTTGGGGGAAAATAGGAGAGGGACAGTGGGGGGTGGGGAGCTCGGGAGAGACAGCAAGGGGAGAGATGCCAGATGCGGGTGATGGGGAGGAAGGCAGCAAATCACACTGCCACGTGTGTACCTATGCAACAATCTTGCATGTTCTTCACATGTACCCCAAAACCTAAAATGCAATAAAATAAATAAATGGGGAAAAAGAAAAGAAGAGGGTTTCTTTGCACTGAGTTTTGGTATTATATCTCTTAACTGCTCATTTACAGAAGTCTTTCTTCTCTATCTTACAGGTTGTGTCCCCTTACTGCCTACTTGCCATACGACTGCCAAAGTAATGTTTCCAAAATATGTATTGTTTTTTCATGCTGAAACACTTAAATTGATTTACATAGTTCACAAGATAGCATTAAACACTTCAGCATAAAGAACTTTCAAGATTTGATGCTTACCTACATCATCAAACTAATCCTTCTGTTCCTGGACCAAAATGAAGGTCAGGCTATTTCTCGTGGCCCAATAAGATAAGGAACTTATTGGGAACCGGAGCAAAGGTGACTCTTGCTATGCTTTAGCAAAGATCCTGGTGGCATTTTGCCCCTGCCCTACAGATTTGTGAAACTTTGATCTTAACAGAGATTATTTAGGGTATCTGGCAGAAGTAATTTCTAAGCAGCAAGGTATTCAAGAAGTTACAGAGTGTAAAACTTTGAAAAATTTGCAACTTGATCATGCAATAGAAAAGAAAACAATTTTCTGGGGGGAAATTCCAGCCAGCTGCAGAAATTTGCATAAGTAACAAGAAGCTGAATGTTAGTCACCAAGACAATGGGAAAAATGTCTCCAAGGCACATCAGAGATCTTGGTGGCAGCCCCTCCCACCATAGGCCTGGAGGCCTGCAAGGGAAAAATGGTTCCCTGGGCTCAGCCCAGGGCTCCTCTGTTCTGTGCAGTTTCAAGACTTGGTGCCCTGTATCCCAGCTGCTTCAGCTCCATCAAGGGCTAAAAGGGGCTAAGGTATAGCTTGGGCTGTTGCTCTAGAGGGTGCAAACCCCAAGCCTGGGTGGCTTCCACATGGTGTTGGGCCTGTGAGTACATAGAAGTCAAGAACTGAGGTTTGGAAACCTCCACCTATATTTCAGAGGATGTATGGAAATGCCTAGATGTCCAAGCAGAAGTTTACTGCAAGGGTGAAAAACCTCTAGTAGGGCAGAGCAAAGGGAAAACGTGGGGCTGGAGCCCCCACACAGTATTCCCACTGAGGCACTGCTAGTGGAGTTGTGAAAGACGGCCACCATCCTTCAGATCTCAGAATGGTAGATCCACCAACGGCTTGCACCATGCACCTAGAAAAGCTACAGACACTCAATGCCAGCCTGTGAAAGCAGCAGGGATGGGTACTGCACTGAAAAGCCACAAGGGTGGAGCTGCCCAAGACTGTGGGAGCCCACCCCTTGCATCTGCCTGACCAGAATGTGAGACATGGAGTCAAAGTAGATTATTTGGAGCTTTAAGATTTAATGGCTGCCCCCACCACCAGATTTAGACTTGCATGGGGCCTGTAGTCCTTTATCTTCACCAATTTCATACATTTGGAATGGGAGCATTTATCCAATACCTATATCCCACTGGCAATAACTAATTTGCTTTTGATTTTACAAGTTCATGGGCAGAAAGGACTTGCCTTGTCTCAAATGGGACTTTGGACTTGAACTTTTGAGTCAACGCTGAAATGAGTTAAGACTTGGGAGACTGTTAGGAAGGCATGATTGGTTTTGAAATGTAAGGACATGAGATTTGAGAGGGGCTGGGGTGGAATGATACAGTTATATGGTGTTCCCACCCAGATCTCATCTCGAATTGTAATCCCCAGGTGTTGAGGAGAGACCTGGTGGGAGGTTCCCCCAATGCTATTTTTATGACAGTGAGAGAGTTCTCATGAGATGTAATGGTTTTATAAATGGTGCTTTCCCTGGGCTTTTCTCTCTCTCTTTCTCTTCCCTGCCACCATGTAAGTCATGCCTGCTTCCTATTCCACCCTGATTGTAAGTTTCCTGAGGCCTCTCTAGCCATGTGGAACTGAGAGTCAATTAAAACTTTTTCCTCTATAAAACACCCAGTCTCAGGATGTTCCTGATAGCAGTATGAAAATTGACTAATACACTATTGCATGCAGGTTAAACTCCAAGATCTTTTGCATGCTCAAAAGGAATTCCTCTATGACCTCACCTATATCTACCTATCAAGCCATTTTTCACCTTTCTTTCCCATATTTACAACATTTCAGCAAAAATTGGTATTCTTGTACTTTCAAAATGCACCAAGTTCTTCTTCTCCTGACTTCTGTGATCTTTCTCAGCCTAGAATGCCATTTTCCTACCTCTTAACCTAGTTGCAATAATTAGCTTAAATATCATCATCTAAGGAACCTCTAAAATATTATTTTGATATTATTTGTGTTATCGTTCCTTTTTTCCCTCTAGGGCAATTTTCACAACTTTTAATTTTATAAATATAAAGTCATTTTTTAAAAATACTACCCAGTACATCTAGAACTTGCTCAAAGACAAATTTCAGAATGAATACCTTACCTTTTAAAGTTATTTATAAAATTTAGAGCAACCCAATTGGATGCATTGCAATTGTGTTGACATTTTTTGAAGATTACTGTGAAGTTGATAATTTTCTATTTGTCTCTTCATGGTAATAAGTACAGTATTGTTAACTTTCTGAAAACTTTAAAACGATTAAATTTTAAGTTTCTTACTGTTATCTAGACCTCCTAAGCATATTCTTATGAATATTGTAACTATATGTAAGACCATATTGATGTTTCAAGTTTTTAGGAGAAATAACATATTTCTCAATAAATTGTTTGGACAATAAGGCTAGCTATTGGAGAAAAAGAAAAAAATCGTACCTCCTACCAGATAAATTTACATTGCAAAAAGATTTAAATATTAAACAATGAAAGTAAAGGAGAATTAATGGAAGTAATGAAAGAATATTTTTGTAGACCCAAGTATTACACCTAAGCCTGAGGAATAAAATATTACCATAAGCAAAGTTAAGAGAGAAATGACAATGTGTTAGGCTATTCTTGGGTGCCTATAAAGAAATAGATGATGCTGGGTAATTTACAAAGAAAAGGAATTTAATTGACTGATGGCTCTGTAAGCTGTACAAGCATGGGGTGCTGGCACCTGCTCAGCTTCTGGAGAGGCCTCAGAGAGCTTTCACTCATGGTGGAAGGTGAAGCGGGAACAGGCACATCACCTGGCTGGAGCAGAAGCAAGAGATGGGTGGGAGGTGTCACACACTTTTAAACAACCAGATCTTGTGAGACTTACTCACTACCAAGAGGAAAGCACAAAGCCCTAAGGAATCCACCTCTGTGGGGAGCAGTATCCTGAGGCTGTACAAGGCAATGAGTCCCCTGTTCCTGGCCCCCAAAACCATTCCTCCCTCCTAGGCCTCTGGGCCTATGATGAGAGTGGTTATCACAGAGGTATTTGAAATGCTTTCAAGACCTTTTACCCATTGTCTTGGTAATTAGCACTTGGCTTCATTTTTAGTTATGCAAACCTCTAGCAAATTGTTGCTCCAAAGCCTGCTTGGATTCTTCTTCTAAAAATGGGCTTTCATTTTCTACCACATAAGCAGGCTATAAATTTTCCAAACTTTTATGCTCTGCTTCTCCTTGAAATATAAATTCCAACTTTAAATCATTTATTTGCTCCCATATCTGACCATAGGTTGTTAGACACAGCCAGATCACATCTTGAACACTTTGCTGCTTAGAAATTTCCTCCACCAGATACCCTAAATTATCTCTTCAGTTCAAACTTCCACAGATCCCTAAGACATAAACAGAATGCAGCCAAGATCTTTGCTAAGGCATACACATGTGACTTTTGTTCCAGATCCCAGTAAGTTTCTCATTTCCATGTGAGACCTTAGCAGCCTGGCCTTCACAATCCATATCACTATCAGCATTTTGGTCACCACCATTAAAGTAGTCTCTAAGGAGTTCCAAACTTTCCCTCACCTTTCTGTCTCTTTTGAGCACCCCCCACAAACTCTCCAACCTCTGACCATTACTCAATTCCAAAGTTGGTTCCATATTTTCAGGTATCTTTATAGCAATGCCCCACTCCCAGTACCAATTTTCTGTGTTAGGCCATTCTTGCATTGTTATAAAGAAATCGCTGACAGTGGGTAATTTATAAAGAAAAAATGATTTAATTGACTCATGGTTCTAATGGCTATAAAAGCATGACAATGGCATCTGCTTGGCTTCTGGGGAGGAATAACTTGAATCTTACTTTGCTTAACTGTAAAATGAATTTGCTGTTAGCAATTACCTCATCTAAATCCTTCATTGTTGATTATATTATCAACTTCTGATGGCAATGATTGTGCTTTATGGTATTTTGTATTTTCATATCAACAATATAAAAAACTTTAAACTTTAAAGGCACTAAGAAAATATTGGAGTCAGCTAAGATCCACTGTAAGCCTTGTAAAAAGCAGCATATGATTGAAATTATGTTTGTGAAATTTTGAAATTACTTTACCAAGGATTAGGAACATGGAAATGAATTTGCAAAAGACAGTGGGAAATAGCTCATTCTGCCTGGGAAAAGTAACCTAAGGAAGGAGTCTTTTAAGGTATTGGGCTTATAAAAAAATATGAATAGGGATTAGTGATTCTTTCTTCTCTATTCACACTAAATATCAATAAACATAAAAGCCAACACTTTCTTAGGGGCATGTAAAATGAAATGAAGAACAAGAATTATGTACTATAAGTATTATAGTGTTTTTCTACTAAATGGTGTCAGAGTTGTCCAAACCGAGATGATGGCCAAGATGACATTAGACACTTATCATTGTCTTGCATATTGTGTGTCCCTCAAGGTCACATTACAAGTAATTTCAAACTGTCCATAATATATGTCATATTTGTGCTCATTAGCAAAGCAAATATCTTGAATGGTTTGGCCAATTGCTCCAATAAGAAAAACACAGTATGTCTATGATGGGCAGGTAAAAGAATTTGGCAGATGATAATGACAGGTCTATGTCAACACTGTGCCCTCTTCTCTCCACAAAACTTTCCAATAGCCATTTCAATACCTGGCCTTCATTTCAATAGAGATGTGAAGAAAGGCAGACAGGTGTCCCAAACATGAAACTAATTGTCATTCAATAGAATTCAGCCTTACTTCCTAAGGTCTATGGGATACAGTTTCTGAGGGCTAGGACCCTGTGGAAGGTTCTGCTGAGGGCATTCTTCACCTCACTATTTCTCAGGCTGTAGATAATGGGGTTCAACATGGGAGTCACAACAGTGTAGAACAACGATAACAGTTTCTTGCTGTCAGGAGAATTATTTGATTTAGGCCGGAAGTAGGTGAGACTAGAAGATATATAGAAAAGTGAGACAACAAGGAGGTGTGAAGAGCACGTAGAGAAGGCTTTATGCTTCCCTTTAGCTGATGGGATCTTGAGGATGGCAGCAGCAATGCGAGTGTAGGAACACAAGATCAGCAAGCAAGGGACCATGACCACCAGAATGGTTCCAACGATGGCGTAGATCTCAAACAGTGCTGTGTCTGCACAGACCAGCCTCAGCACAGGTGGGCTGTCACAGAAGAAGTGATTCACCTTGTTGGTGCCACAGAATGGAAAGCTGAAGAGCCACGTGGTCTGCACAGTAGCTACAGGAAAGCCTGGGAACCAGGAGGCAGCAGCCAGTTTGGCACGTGTCCTTTGGTTCATGATGACTGGGTAGTGCAAAGGACTGCAGATGGCCACATAGCGGTCATATGCCATGGTGGCCAGGAGGAAGCATTCAGCCACCCCAAAGAAGAAGAAGAAGTACATCTGAGTGGCACAGCCAAGGAAGGAGATGGTTTTGTCCTGGGCAAGTAGGGTCCCCAGCATTTTGGGCACAATGACTAGGTTGAAGCCAATCTCCAGGAAAGACAAGTTTCTGAGGAAGAAGTACATGGGGCTGTGTAGCATAGGGTCAGCTAGGGTAACCAGAATGATGAGGCTGTTTCCCATCAAGGTGACCAGGTAGATGGTTAGAAATGTCAGGAAGAGCAATGACTGTATTTCAGTAGGCAGGGAAGAGAAGCTCATGAGGATAAACTCACTTATTCTTGTCCAGTTTCCCATAGCCATAAGTATGGGCATAAATCCCTAACTGTAGTCCTGGAGAGAGATTCTTGATTGGAAGTCAGATACTCAATCTGTTTTTCAGACGTTCTCTTAATGTCAGGGATAGAGACAAGATCAGTACCTCAGCTGGAAGAGGAAGGGTCTTTTGTTGGCTAAGAAAAAAGACACAATAAAGAGCCTTTAGTCAGAGCCTAAGCACTGAAATGAGCAATATGTCACCTTTTTCCTCTCTTTTATGTTCTATTATCTTGTTAGTATTTTTACTAAAACAAACCTGATCTTGTTCACACACGCTCATTTTCTTCTGCACACTTAACACTTTTGTAACAGGGTTAAGTGAAAGGGATCCTGAGGCAATGGAGTGAAGTAAGATGAAAAAGATGAAGATGAAAGATGAAAAGATAAAAGATAAAGTAAGTAGAAAGTTTCCATTTGTACCTGTTACATATCAGCCTTCAGCAAAGACACATTGTTTTCATCTTCATCTGCTGTCAAAACTATTACTTACCTTTCTGCATCCATTTAGGGACTCCAGTTCCAAAACACTTGAGAGAGTATGCAGTAAAAAAACGTGTATTGTATCATATTTTATTTTTAAACTATTCAAAGTAGAAAAAAAAAATAGAGGTAAAGGGATGAGTCAGAATAATGTTTACAGTGTGTGTTTTTTTTTTTTTTTTTTNGAGATGGAGTTTCACTTTTGTGACCCAGGCCGGAGTGCAATGGCGCGATCTCGGCTCACCACAACCTCCGCCTCCTGGGTTCAAGCAATTCTCCTGCCTCAGTCTCCTGAGTAGCTGGGACTACAGGTGTGTGCCACCATGCACAGTTAATTTTTGTATTTTTAGTAGAGATGGGGTTTCACCATGTTGACCAGGATGGTCTCGATCTCTTGACCTCGTTATCCACCCGCTTCGGCCTCCCAAAATGCTGGGATTATAGGCGTGAGCCACCGCGCCCGGCAGTGTGTGGTTGTTTTAATGCACTTTCTGCATGCATTTAGGGACTCTAGTTCCAAAACAAATGACAGGATATGCTGTAAAAAACATGTATTGTATCATATTTTATTTTAAAGTTATTCAAAGTAGAAATAATAGAGGTGAAAGCATGAGTGAGAATAATGTTTACAGAGTGTGGTTGTTTTAATGCAGTTTCCCCCTTACTCAATGTGAGAATTGTAGACTACTTCAAATCACATGATACTTATTTTTTCTTGCCAAATCAGACTATGGGAAACAATGTTATCAGTTTCCTCTTTGGTCCAGCATATCTATAATTGACAATTGATTCTTAGTACCTGCATAATCCACTGACTCTCAAAATTAAGATCTGAGAGGAATATTATGCTACAACTCTGTGGAAAGCGAGTGTGTCCAAGGAGATTCTGACTACCTCTCTTTCAAGAACAGGAAAATTGGAAAAAAACAAAACAGATTCCCACAAAAAAAATCTGTAAAAAATATAAGAAACATTTGAGTGAAATTTCAAAGGAAAACATTCATGAATAAAAAGTTATGAAACAAGAGACAGAATCTTAAATGATATAAAGTCTGTATTTATTCAATTTCTGTGGCAGCACTGATTTTACAATGATTGATTATTCATTGAAGCTCAGAATTTAACAGAGAAAATATTTAAATAATCAATTATAACACATCACAATGGAAGTCAAAATACAGAAATATATTGTACCTTAGAGGGGCGCAGGAACACATAATGTAGTCTTTAAAGTCTTTCTAGGCAACAGAGATGAAAATAAAGTTGGCTAAAACATAGGAATAGGCACCATGGGAGTGTTGGAGGCCCATGACATGGAAGATGGGCAGCTTTCCGACATGACTCAGATTCTGACATAACGGTGGCACCCAGCGACAGGCCACAGCAAGTGTGGGAAGTGCTAGGCGGGGACAGTGCTTATGAGGGCCTTCCAGACCACGGAAACTGTATGTGCACCAGTAGCACAGTATTGAGCTGTTGAAAGTGTGGATTCAAATGAAGAGAGTTTTTCTAATTCAGATGATGATTACTGTCTTTGGAATCACAAATGACAGAAATGTTTTAACCCCCCTCCCAAATCAGAGTCTTTTCAGTTTGGCCATAGCAGTCAGAAACCACCTGTTGCTGGAGGAAAGCAGGTTAGTGGCTTTCTGCAACTTCAGTGGCAGTGGCCACTGAACTTGGTATCTTGGGAATGAAGCAGACAGTCCGAGACCTACGATTATTTGCTTGCTAAGAAACTTAAGGGGGAATCTCAAGAGCATACAAAAAGACTAGACAAGGAATTAGATGAATATATGCATGGTGGCAAAAAAATGGTATCAAAGGAAGAGGAAAAGGGGCAAGGTCATCTCAAAAGGAAATGACCTATCAAAGACAGGCTAGGGAACAGACCAGATATAAACCATGAAGGTTGATATGAGATCACAGAGGAAGATTCTCAAGAGAAAGTGGCTGATGAAATTTCATTCAGCTTATAGGAACCACAGAAAGATCTGATAGCTCAAGTAGTCAGGATTATTGGGAACGAAAGGCAATTGAACTTCTGATGGAAAGTGCTGCAGTGGAACAAAATGGCAGCCTCTTTATAATGAATGGTAGGTGAAGAAGAACACCAGCTGGACTTTTTCTGAATCTCTTGAAAAACATTCCTAGTATCAGTAAGGAACAAATTAAAGGTGTTTCTACATTGAAAATCAAAAGGAATATGAAAATAAAAAAGCTGCTAGGAAGAGGAGAACACAAGTGTTGAGGGGGAAATGAAATAAGCTATTAATAGTCTAAATTTTCAAGATGATGATATATCATGAGAAACTTTTGCAAGTGACACAAATGAGGCCCTGGCCTCTCTTGTTGAGTCACAGAAAGGACATGGAGAAGCCAAGTTAGATGCAGAGGAAGCCACTGAAGTTGATCATTCTCATAAATTTGGATGTCTTTTAAGTACACTTTTGATCGTTTGTGGAATACCCTTTCTAAAATAACATCGTAATAAACAATTTTTACTAAAATTGCAATGTTATGCACTGATCAACATGAGAATCTGGAGGAAAGAGAATTGTTTTCTTGTTTTAAATAAAAACTAATATATGTGGCAAAAGGAATCCAATTGATGGAAACATTTAAATATATCTTATGTCTGACAAAATACTTAAGAGTATATAGTACAGGATTTAATTTCTCAATCGATTGCATGTGCTAATTATTATATTACTAGTTAATAATCTATTTTGTTCAGGTCATTATAACATATTATTCAAAAGTTTATTTGCCTTTTCTAATTTATCTTTGCAGTAAATTGTGCTTTGGCTTTAAAACATTCCACTAAAAGATCATAATGAGACATATAAATTATTAAACTGTTACAAATGCATTCAAATTTGTTTTTTCTGTGTTCTAAGAACTCAGGCAATTTTAAGGATAAAGACTAAAATTAAAAGAGGCTTATACTGATGGCTCTTCCCACTTATTTGTTTGTCAAGAAGTAAATAAATGTCAGAAAATTTTCAAAGAACTATTTGTACTTTTTTTTTTTTTTTTTTTTTGAGACAGAGACTCAGTCTGTTACCCAGGCTGGAGGCCGTGGCCTGATCTTGGCTCAGTGCCACCTCTGCCCACAGGTATAAGCGATCTCATCCTGCTGAGTAGCTGGGATCACAGGTGCCCTACCATGCCTGGCTAATTTTTGTATTTTTAATAGAGATGGTGTTTTGCCATGTTGGCCAGGCTGGTCTAGAAATCCTGGCCCCAGGTGATCCACCCGCCTCGGCCTCCCAAAGTGATGGGATTACAGTTGTGAGCCACCACAATCGATCTATTTGTTCTTAAATTTAACATGGTTTTTGACTTCTTAATTAACTTGGTCATATACTAAATGTGATCTACACATGCTAAATGTGATCTACACCTGTTTTTTTTTTAATTCCTAGGCCGGGCGTGGTAACTCACACCTGTAATCTCAATATTTTGGGAGGCTGAGATGAAAAGATGGCTTGACCCCAGGAGTTCAAGATCAACCTGGGCGACATAGTGAGACCCTGCCTCTATTTAAAAAAAGAAAAAAAAAAATCCCAGTGGCAGCCTGCCTAAGACTGCCTAAGACAAATAATTAATGTCCCTGGAAAAGTGAGCCAAACAAATGGAGCGGGAATAATAAATAGTAAGAAAGGTAATGAAGATATTACTAAGCAAAGACAAATCAATCATTTAATAGTGAGAACACATGAAACAACAGAGAAAATCAAAGAATGACTACCAACCAGTGTGTCCCTGTAAACAATTTGGTTTTCAAGAATATATTCAAAACATTGCAGAATCATGCAGAAAAAAAATTTCTTAAAATAATACTTAACACACTGAAATTGGACTGCTCTGTGGCATTAACAAGTTAAAAAAAATTATAATTTTGAGGAAAATATTGGAGATTTTCCCAATTGTAATTGCTCAAGCTCTCTCTTTCTCCCTCTCACACACGCATGCACACACACACACACACACACACACACACACACACACCTATAAAATTTTGAATGAAACAAAAGGATCCATGAAATTAATAAGCACAGTATATCAGTTAGAAACTTCTGTTTTATTGTAAGACAATCTAGACTTTTGTACTTCAGAATAAACCGAATAAAGTCATGGGAGATAGGAACATAGCAATTTAAACTAATGGGCCATATCTAAGATATCAAAGGAGATGTCCCTCTTCTGAAAAAAAAAAAGTAAATAATAGGAGAAACATGTAAACATCTGTAACCTGTACTACCAACAACATAAAATAAAATACTCTTGAATAGGTAATCACAAACATGTTCAATGTATTGTAAGCAAAATACACCTGAAAATAAAAAATGTCATTAGGAAATTAAAACACTGTGAAAAACAGTCCTGGATACTGAACTAAACGGAATTAAGGGAATGTTTAAGAAATTGAGGAATACTATGAAATGATAAAAATTACAGACTAAATTAAAAACTCAGGAAATAAAAATAGATAAATTTCTAGAAACATAGAATGTCACATCAAAGTGGAAAAATGATAGACAAAATGCTAGCAAAAAATAAAAAATTGTTGAGCTAATAATTTTAAACTTAAAGTATTTCTTACTATACTACAAAATTTATGGAAATATACTCACTAGTATCTTAATCATTGTCCTAGTTTCCTTTTAATTTTGAGGGTAGAGAAAACTTTAAGTCTGTAGAGAGAAAAACAAATAAAATAGAAAATTCAAATCCACAAAACCACACAAGCCACAACCAAAACACCTTTCAGGATATAAACACACACACACGCAAAAAGAAGATAAAAAGATAAAATAACTCAGAAGAGCAATAGATTCTGCTGAACACACATATGACAAAATATAGTACATTCAGGTTTGTATGAATTTGTATGAGAATAATTTTATTATCACACAAGAAACAAAAAAACTAAGTTGCTCTTTAAATCGACTTAGAAAACAAAATAGACAAAGAAAGAGAAAATAGAATTAAAAGCAGAAATTAATTTCAAAAATTTAAAACTGATAAAGATTTGGCCCTTTGAAAAATTAAGTAAAGATAAATTGTTGAAAATACTGAATAAAGAAATAATGGAGAAAACAAAAATATGTTATTTAGCAACAAAATATGTAAAATAATTTCAGATATAGAATGAAACTTTAAAAATTATAATCAAACACTACTGTATTAATAAAAGTCTGATTTTTAAAATGAAGTAGCTTTCTAGTAGAATGTAAGGGTCAGCCTTGAATAAAACAGATAAAAATGAGTGGCTCAAAGTAATTTTATCAAAAGATTACAATGCAAAAGTCCATTAACCAGGATAGTTTAGTGCTTGAGGTAATTTATTCCTTCAGGGAACACATAAATCTTGTGATTTATCTTTAGATGAACTGTTTCAGAACAAAGAAAAAGATGCAGTGTTTTCCAATTAATATTATGAAAATTACCTATACCTATTTTCAAAGCGGCACATACAATACATACACAAAAAAGCCCAAAGACTAATCTGACTTCTGAATATAAGTGCAAAATTAAGAAATAAAATGTACCAAAACCTAAAATGCAATAAAATAAATAAATGGGAAAAAAAAAAAA
>NW_016107685.1:674468-676010 GCF_001604975.1 Cebus imitator
AAAAAAAAAAAAGAAAAGAAAAAAGAAATAAAATGTAATCATTTTACATCCAAAACTAAATATGTATGGCCAAGTAGGATTTATTATAGGAATGCAAATATATTTTGTAATTCAGAAATAATCAAATGTAATTTATCTCATCAAGATTTCAATCAAGAAAAATGTTAACCTCAGCAAATCCTAAAACTTTTTGAAAGTTCAACATTTATCTCTAAAAAATCCAACACAGCAAAATTTTATAACGTTTGAAGAGAAGACTACTTTCTTAATGAAACCTGAATATTATATAAACAATAGCCAATTCTGAGATTTGTAGTATAATATTGGAGCAATGGTTCTGAGAATTTGGGAATTATGGAACCCTTCTACAATCTGACAACAGTTATGAACTCTTTCTCCTCCCAAATTTACATATATCCACATGTAGAAAATTTTGCATATAATTTTGGAGGGTTTATGGATATTCTGAAGATCATAGATGTTGTTGAAATTTTAATGCCACTATTGGCTTAAAAATTCTGGCCAAAGTAATATGATAAAAATAATAAACAAGGCATAAACATTGGAAAAGAAAATAGATAATTATCATTAATTTCAGAAGAAAAGTTGTTCAATGTCAGAAAACTAAGTTGTTCAATGAGTTGACTATTAATACAGCATAGTTTAAGAAGAAATATTTTTCTTATATACAAGGAAAAAACAGTAAAAAATAAATTTCACGTTATCAATAAAATCCAAAAATCTTGAAATACACATATCAAGAAACAGTATCCTATTTAAAATAATCAAAGCCTTAAGAAATGTCATAATATAATCTTGAGCAAATTTAATGTCATATTGTGTTTATGACTAGAGAAATAGTTTTATAAAAATATAAAATTTTGTCAAATTATTAAAAATATTTAAAGTAATTTCAAAATTTAAAAAAACCCTATGTTTGTGACCATATGGTAAAATATTTTGAATTTTTTTTCTTTTTTTAAAGATGGGGTTTCACTATCATGGCCAGGCTGGTCTTGAACTCCTGACCTCAGGTGATCCACCTACCTCGGCCTCCCAAAATGCTAGGATTACAGGCGTGAGCCACCGGCCTGGCAGTAAAATATTTTGTAACATTATTTGTATTTTATAACATTATTTATAACATGAAAATATTTTATAAATCTCTGTGCATGCTTTAAGTATAATATATTTGTATTAGACAAATCATGGAAACATAATGAAGTCCAGAAATAGTGTATATATAAGAAAAATGCAATAAAGAACTCTGGGACAATGCAAAAAAGCCCAGTTAAATTCTCACCAGTTAAATATCATAAAATGTTACATTCAATATAGATGATGATTTAAATGTTGAAATTCTACTCTGGCTGAGTGTGAAGAAAATATGTTTATATTTTATTGTATATGCTGTGGTCTTTCTAAGCAATATACTAAAGCAAATTTCCTGAAGAAAAAAGATGATTGATTAAAAAAAAAAAAAGCCCAAATAAAAATTAAATAATTTAAAACATAAAACCCAAAATTAGAAAAAAATTGAAA
>NW_016107685.1:676026-701227 GCF_001604975.1 Cebus imitator
CACCAGTTAAATATCATAAAATGTTACATTCAATATAGATGATGATTTAAATGTTGAAATTCTACTCTGGCTGAGTGTGAAGAAAATATGTTTATTTTTTATTGTATATAAAATGAACTTTCTAAGTCTGTGATTGAAACAACACAATAGAAGAAAAAAAATGATTGATAAAAAAAAAAAAAAGCCCAAATAAAAATTAAATAATTTTAAACATAAAACCCAAAATTAGAAAAAAATTGAAATTAAAAAAAGAAAATGTCATAAGATATATGGCAAAAGATTCCAACAGATGTTCTAAGAGTAGAAATTTAGGTAGAGGGGGCATAAAACCCGACATAGACCAGTGGTACCGAGAGCCCAGAAATAAATTCACACACACACAGTCAACTGATATTCAACAAGTGTGCCAAGAACACACAATATAGAAAAGGATAATCTTTTCAACAAATGATTTCAGGAAAACTGAATATTCAAATGCAAAATCATGACTTTTTCTTTTACCTTTTATTATAACACACACAATAATCAACTCAAAATGAATTAAAAATGTAAATGTAAGAACTGAAACTACCAAGCACTTTGGGAGGCTAAGGCAGGCAGATCACCTGAGGCCAAGAGTTCGAGACCAGCCAGCCAATATGGCGAAACCCCGTCTCTGCTAAAAACACAAAAATTAGCCAGGTGTGGTGGTGCACGCCTGTAATCCCAGCTATTTGGGAGGCTGAACCAGGAGAATCGCTTGTACCCAGGAGGCAGAGGTTGTGGTGAGCCAAGATTGCCCCATTGCACTCCAGCCTGGGTGACAAGAGTGATACTTCATCTAAAAAAAAAAAAAAAAAAAAACTGTAACTATAAAATTCCTGGAAAAAAAATATGGGCAATAGCTTTATGACACTGGGTCTGGCAACAATTTTTTGGGTGTGGCACCAAAAGCACAAGCAATAAAAGCAAAATTCAGCAAGTGGGACATCAAGCTAAAAACCTTCTATGCAGCAAAGTCAATAGAGTGAACAGACAACCTACAGAATGCAAGCAAATATTTGCAAACCATATATCTGATAAGAGTTTAATACCCAAAATATATAATAAATGCCTACAACTCAGTAGCCAAGAACATAAGTAAGCTGATTTTAAAATGGACAAAATACTTGAATAGATATTTCTTTAAGAAGACATACAAATGGCCAACAGGTGATGAAAAGATGCTCAACATCAGTAGTTATCAGGGAAATGCCAATCAGAATTACAGTGAGTTATCACCTTACACCTGTCAGGATGGCTATTACCAAATAAATAATCCCAACAGGCAAAAACAAAGGAACAAAACAAAACAAGTCTTAGTGAGCATATAGAGACGTTGGAAGCCTTGTGCACTGCTGGTGGGAACGTAACATGTTGTAGCCACTGTGGAAAACAGTATGGAGGATCCTCTAGAAACTAAAAATAGATCCAACAATCCTGCTTTTTGGAATATATCCAAAGGAACTGAGATCAGGATTTTGAAGTGGTATGTGCACTCTCATGCTCATTGCAACGTTATTCACAATAGCCAAGATATGAAAACGACCTAAATGTTCTCTGACAGATTAGTGAATGAAGAAAATGTGGTATATAAATACAGTGGAACATTATTCAGCCTTAAAAGAAGACAACCTGCTGTATGCAACAACAGAGATAAATGTGGAAGAGATTATACTAGGTGAAACAAGCAAGTAATAGAAGGACAGTGCATGATTCCACTTACATGAGGTATCTAAAACAATCCAACTTACAGAAACAGAATGTAGAGTAGTGTATATTATCAGGTTCTGGGGAGAGTATAATCATCAGGAGTTGCTTTTCAAGGGTATAAAGTTTCAGTTTGGCAAGATGAATAAGTTCTAGAGATCTGCTGTACAACAGGGTACCTATAGATAACAATACAGTACTATGTACTCAAAATTTTTTGAAGTGAGTCGATCTCATGTTTTAAGTGTTCTTAACACATGCACACATACACACAGACAAAAGGCACAATATTTTCACATATAAATATGTTCAATATTGCATCATTATTGTGTCAATAATCTACACATGATTGGGTCAATTATAACCCAAGCATTTAAGTAAATACCATTAAACATATAAGTCATTTTTAAAGAACATTACCACTATTGAATACTCACCATAAAATAGTAAATGGAAAAAAAATCACAAAAATACATATGAATACATGTAAAATTTCAAACTCACAAATACGTGCATAGCAATTTGCAAATTTTTATCAATAGTCACTTTCAAGTGGTAGGAAGAAAGATGGGATTCTATGTCCTTAATTTTGCTTTCTGGGTTTTCAAGCATTCTACAATGAGTTACACATGTTATACAGCAGCAATAAAAGCAGTAATAATAAAAATAAAAATTATGACCTCATGTTGGTAATATTTGCTTACTACATAAAAGAATTATGCTATGTGTGTTACTTTTCCCTTTTTCAAATTCTTCTAACAATAACTGTCTGATCTAGATGCCATTATTACCCTCCCTTTGTTGCCACTTGATGAATTGAAGTTTAGATAAATTATGTAATGTGTTAAAGAATTTAGTAATTTGTTTACATGGGCAGTAAAAGGCAGAGTCTGCATTCAAAACCATAATCAGAAAACATATAACAAAAGCAACACCTGGGTTTTAACAAGGTATGCAATATGAATACAGCATATTCTTTAGGTCTCATTTTTTTGTCCCCTTGTCATCCAGGTACCTTAATCTTCACCAATGCTGAGGATAAACATATTTGTTTATTATTGAAAAAACTACTTTTTTACATGATTCTATACCAGGAATTGGAAAACTTCTTTCTGTAAAAGGCTAGACATAAAATATTTCATGCTTTGTGGACCATGTGATCTGTCATAACTACTCAATACCTAGACAAATTCATGCATGCACGCACACACACACACACACACACATACACACACACACACACACATGCATAAATAAATAAACAACATATATGATACCTGATGTATACAATATAGGTATACAAATATATAATTAGGTATATTAACATATATAATACCTAAGCAAATGTGCATGGCTGAGTTCTAATAAAACTTTATAGACATTAAAATTTTATATAATTTTAAGAAGCTATAAACTATCACTCTTTTAACATTTTTGACAATTTGAAAAATATAAAAGTCATCTTCAGCTTATGGGCCATATAAAACAGGGCTGAATAGATTTTGTCCATGAGTTTTAGTTTGCTAATAACTGACTATACCCTTGCTCATGACATCACCTGTGATTGCATGTGCCCCCCTCCTCCACCTGGCTGACTTCTTTCTTCTCATCTTAAAAACTAAAATATGTCTCCCTTGTGATGCTTCCCGATAGGGTTATTCCTGTATTCTTTTAAAAATTCTTTAATTATTCAGTTGTATTTAAGTTATCTAATGATATCTGAATTTTCAAATTTAATCTGTAAACTCCTTCAGACTAGAAACTTCTTATTTTCTTTATAGGAATGAGCCCAATGTCTGCCCATATTAAGCAATTTATGTGTATTTTGGGGTGAATGAGTATAAGAATAAATACATGAATTTTAGAAAGTTCATTATTCCTGTTTCCATTGGATTTCATATCCAACTACATCCTACTAAAATGACCTTCAAGCTGGGTGCGGTGGCTCACGCCTGTAATTCCAGCACTTTAGGAGGCCAAGGCAGGCAGATTTCTTGAGGTCAGGAGTTGAAGACCAGCCTGGCCAACATGGTGAAACCCTGTCTGTACTAAAAATACAAAAATTAACCAGTCGCGGTGGCATAATCCCAGTTACTTGGGAGGCTGAGACAGGAGAAATGCTTGAGCCTGGCAGGTGGAGGTTGCAGTGAGCTGAGACCACGCCACTGCATACCAGCCTGGGTGACAGAGTGAGACTCTGTCTCAAAAACAAACAAACAAAAAACCACTTTCACTAGAAGCTCCATTTCATGACAGCTGTGTTGTGTGTGATGCTGGTGGAGAGGACTGTGGAAGAGAAATGGCAGAGATGAAAGGGCCTGCTAAGGTTCCTATAGAACTTCTGGAAACTACTGGGAAAGAAGAACTGGCAACCTGTCTCCAGTGTAGAAGACACTGAAGAAGCTGATGGCCCTTGGCCAGCCTACAGGCTCCTTGCCAGTTCCTCTAGAACTTCCCAGGAGCAGCTATTTGCTAATCATCTGACCAACTGTCCCTAGAATAGAAACCCACTCTCTTAGGCCTTCTGTAACCATAAAACTGTCCTAAAGAAGTAGTGTCTCCATATAGAAGGATGAGCTCATGTCCTTTGCAGGGACATGGATGAAGCTGAAAACCATCATTCTCAGCAAACTAACACAAGAACAGAAAACCAAACACCACATGTTCACACTCTTAAGTGGGAACTGAACAATGAGAACACATGGACACAGGGAAGGGAACATCACACACAGGAGACTGTTGGGGGGTGGGGGACTTAGGGAGGAATAGCATTAGGAGAAATACCTAATGTAGATGATTGGGTAATGGATGCAGCAAACCACCATAGCATGTATATACCTATGTAACAAACCTGCACATTCTGCACATGTAACCCAGAACTTAAAGTATAATAATAATAAGAAGAAGAATTAGGGTCTCCTGATGTCCTCTGCCTCATGAATGTTCTAGTGAGGAAAGTCTTCCTTGAATTAATCAGAAGAAAATCAAAACCTGGAGGAGGTGGAAGCTCCAGCTACTAAAATTTTTCTAACCCAGAAAGCTTTACAGGATAGAGTTATGAAAAAAAAGTCCTGTCATTTATTTCTTCTGCAGCCTTAGATCTCACTTACCTTTCTTTGCCTATAAGGCAAAGAAAACAGAGACCTAAAGAAATGAGGAACTGATGAGATCTTCCTAGTATGAGCAGAGGAATAAAATTAAGTATCCCACAAACCCTGCTCCAACCTTGTCCAGTTGAGCAACTGAAGCTGGAGAGTGGCCCCTGATAAATTAGGACCTTGGTAAAAAGCCTTACCTGTGTCCAACAGGAACGTGTGTCTTGTTCAGCTCTGCCTGACATCCATGCTTTATGCATGCCCTTCATGCACAACTTTCACAAATGTAATCTAAGAGCTTTCTCTCTGTTTCAGCAAAGCCAAAAGAGGAATTAGGGAAGTCCTATTCCTTGTTCTGGCTGAACTATTAAATGACTGGAGCTGTAGCCAGCTCGTTGCTGCCTTGTGTGTCAGAGGTGTGTCAGAGGTGAGTGAGCACAGTAGGAGTGTTGGCCATGCTCCCTGCCCTGGCTTTCAGAGAATTATTCCCAATCGTGCTTTTTTTGTCCTCAGGGCCAGCTGAAGGGCTGGCACCTGCATTGCCCCCGCCCCCATCCCTGGTGTTTCTGGGATTACCTAAGTTCCTCTTCCTTCCCTTTTGCAGGAGGACCTGATCTTTCTTGAATCTATTATCCTTTGGGGTCCAAAGAAATATCAGATGTCAAAAGGATGAATTCAAAAAGAAAAACCATACTCTAGGGATAGAGGGTTGTGCAAAGTAAAGAACAAAAGTTTTGGATTCCTAGTGATCTAAGTTTAAAACCAGCTCTCAAATTCACTGACCTGTGATACTTAGTCATCTATTAAACTTTCTGAATTTCAGTTTCCATATGGCTTAGACAAAGACCATAAGGCTTACTTTATAGGATTGGTGTGATGAGATGAGGTATATTAGCAATCATATTAATATGTTACAACATACATGCATACATAAATACCTCATATTAACATGATGTTACTATAACCTATGTGGCAATAACTTTTCATTTATTTAACAAATACATATTGAGTAATTACTACATGCCAGGCATTGCTGTAGACCCTGAGATAGAGAAATGAACAAAACATTGAAGTCTCTGTTTCATAAAGCATACATTTGAATGGGGGAATTCAGGTGTTGAACAAATAACTGATTAAGTACATAAGACTAAGTAGCCATTATAAACAAAATTTGAGATGGGAGGAAAAGGAAACTGCTGACAGAAAAGACTCAGTCAAGTAGACTTCCTTTAGTATAAATCTGCGGGGTGGGATTGGCTAATCTTAGGCTGGTCATTATTAAGGAAAATGTATAAGTGGAAGATACAATTTCTTGTACAAAAAATGTTGATTAAATGAATTGAGGCTCTAAGATTTTGAAATGGTTAATGAGCAGCACAAGATAGAAATAGTGATTCAGGCTTTAAGAATCATACAGTTTTAGAGACAGGAAAAATTACGATTTTTTGTTGGACTACAATTTTTAACAGCAAAAGAATGGGAAAAGATCTTAATTCCATTAAGGGGTAATTGATTAAAAATTGTCTATTTTCCATTGGAATATAATGAATTGTATACATGTCATATTAACATGGGATAAATATACATGGAATAAACTCCCAGATAATTTTTTATGTGAGGGAAAAGCGAGACGAGTGATGTTATATTCACATCATGCAAATTAGAAATATTATACTTAGATATATAAAATATGCACATTGACCCTTGAACAACATGGGTTTGAACTTTGTGGGTTCAGTATATGTCAATTTTTTTCCATGGGATGCCATGTGGAGGGTTGATTTTTTGTATTCACAGGTCCCACAGGGCACACAGTGGGACCTAAGTATGAGTGTGTTCTGTGAAACGACTTTGTATGCAGAACAACAGCCCAAATGCAGAATGAGCTGTGAAACCAAAGAACAAGGCAGACAAATCCAGTTTGTCAGTAGAAGATAATTTACTGGGGAACTTCCAAATGGAATTGTGGTCTTGGGAAGCGCTAGGCAGATAGATATTCAACCTATTACCCCCAGCCCCAGCATGTATATACCATAGGGAAAGGGTATGCAGCTCTATACAGACAATTAAAGGCAACACTACAGAACAGGCAAAAGTGTTACGTGCATCATAGCCTATAATTTGTGCAGTATCATCAAGGTTGCTTTGATTTAAAAGCAGGACTTATAGTAAGCAGATGTTCTTACACTAACAACAGTAAATAAAATAGGAATTAGGAGGTATTCACAGGAATGGAGTTAATCAGAAGTCAACATGGTGGATTAGCATCCGAGATGGAGTCACTTTTGTCTCCACACTCAACCTCTCTAATTCAGCTCTTACAATCACATGCACACACCTCTTCATGGTGGTCCCTGAGCCTCTGGCAGGGGTGAGGGCTGCAGTCATTTCTGATGACATGGGTGGTATGTTGCATCAGTTTGTTTTCTGCTTGTAAGCAGAAGCTCCAGCAACAATACAAATGACAACAGGTGATGACACTTATGCCAAGACAAAGAATTAATAATGCCTTTTACCAACATGTTCCTCAGGGTCCAAACCAAGAGGCATAAAGCAGAGAAGCAACAGGAACAGAAGACTATAGGTGGAAATACAAGTGTTTAGTAGGTACTTGGCAGGGCAGCTCTTTGCCAACAAGCTTTGTCTCTGTTGTTTAAGACATTGGCAGCCCCACAATAATGGGCTGGAGGTACATACCAAGAATATTGCCCGAGGGGTGAAGTGCTGGCATTATCTGTAAAGTTACAGGGGTGGCAAAGAACCATGTCAATGGTCAACATGCCCTTTAAATGTGCCCATGTTCCAGTGTCTTGGTGTGCAGAGTATCTTGGCCCAGACTCCAGTAGAACCAATGGAGACCACTTTAGTTGACTGGGGAATTCCTCTTTCTGGCAAGAAATGCCCTATTTAACCTGGGGGATGTTCCCAGTGCAGTCCCTATTTGTAGATTAAATATTCTATATGACCTGAGAGAAGTGTCCCCTCCCCTGGCTTGAGATCTTGGGGAGTGCTAAATAACATTTGCCATTGCCCTCTATTGTTCCAGTAGAAATGTATCTGGTTAGGCCTTTTTGACAACTCTGATAAATGGACCTTCCTCTATGGTGATCCTGAGTCATTATTAGATTGCCAACCTCGTATTCATTTCAACTGAATTAAGACATCTGATGGCTTGAGGCAAAACCTTTGCCTTCTCATGCAAGATATTGGATTGTGAGAATGGACATAGTTGTGCTTTCAAAATGCCATTTTTCCTTTCAATCAACCCTGCTGCTTGGGGAATATATGGCAATTGAATTCTCTATCTATAGCTTTTTCATATGCCTAGCCTTGGACATCATGTCCAGTAAAATGTGTGCCTCAGTCACTATCAATGGATCAAAGATATCCACACATGACACAGAGTTGTTCCAAGGCCTTGATGATTGCTATTTGGTTTGGCCTTTTATAAGTGAAGGCCTATAACAATCCCATGGCAGTATCTACACATGCTAGTGCATACTTTTATCCAAAGCTTACTGACAGAGGTCCAATGTAGTCTAATTGCCAGTCTCTCACAGGGGCAGCTGTCTTATATATTTGTCTAGGGTTATGTGGGATATGGTGGGGGTGGGATATGGTGGGGCACAGGTGAAAGCACTGCTGCTACTGCTGCCACTACACCTGTATAGTAGAGAAGCAATTTTTCAGCCCACTACTGCTCTGCAATGCCCACTGTGTTTATGCATTCAGTCAGCAAGCTCAGATGATTGAAAGGAAGCCAGTGTTCTAATTTTGGCTGGGGTATCTGCCTTCACGGTGCTGGGAGGTGAATCTGAGTGGTGTGATGAAACAGGACACAGCTAGGCTCACAGGGGTTCTTGTAGCCTTTCCACCTGGCAGGTAGAAAAAAACCCAAAAGGGTTTTCTAAGTACATTCATTTTGACCTATTGGGTAAGCCAAGTTGTAAGACCATTAGATACTTTCCAGCTGTCTGTACAGATAACTGTAGGCCAGGGCTCATAGGTACAAATCAACTATGTAGCTCAGAGTTCTGCCCATTGTCTGCTTTGCTGCATTCCCATCTCAAACCAGTTAGCATCTGTCTGTGGTTGTACAGTTACTTCTATCCATACACAAGGATTACCTCAGTTGTACCCATCTGAGTACTAAGTGTTTTCAGGAAAGAGGGCCATGCCTTTGGGTACCATTGGAGGGATCTCCTGTGGGGGCTTCACAAGAAGGGCAGCAAGGGCCTCATAGTGTACTGGCCCTAAGATAGCATGCAGTTCATTCCCCAAGGGACTTGTGGAGAGGTCACTACAGGTTACAAGGATGCATGCCAATTTTGTAAAGAGGAGGCTTGAGCAGTAGCTGATACATGGCTAGCAAACAACACTTCTATTCAGCCTTTAGTAGGAAGAACTCTTCTTACTGTTACTAGCAAAGCAACAGTTACAGGTTCAACTTGTCAGAAAGCTTTGTATATCCCCGGGACTTGTTGTTTCATGAAGGAATAGCAGGTTTCAGCGTCTTTCCATTGTTGCAACCAAAATCCTAAGGGAACTGCTGTGCCATGCTGGACTTGCCAGAGGGCCCAACTGATCCCCTCAGAGATTGTGGTCACATCCAAAGACACTGGTATCCTAGGAAGGGGGAACCCTAAGCCTTGTGCCCGAGCCAGTAGTATTTGAGCCTTCTCAAGTGCATCCTCTTCTTCTTTATCTCAGCACCAACTAGATTCCTTCTTTACTAGTTGGCATAGGGGACACAAACATTGGATTAAATATGAAGTAAATAGCCAAAAAGACGTAGGAAACTTTGTAACTGTTTAACTGTCTTAGATGTGGAAAACTGTTGTATTTTGTCAATGACTGTGCCTGGGATAAGATGTGTCTTAGCTAAGGAAAGTGAGCCTGGGATAAGATGTGTCTTACCCAACCAAGTGACTCCTGGGAACTTTATAGCAACCCTGTCCCTTGTATCTTTTGCAGGTTGATGACCTAACCTATCCACTGGAGAATGGCACACAGTGCATCCAGGTGTTGCTGTAGCAATGACAAGTCTTCAGGGTTTAGCACAGTCATCAATATAATGCCTGTGAATCACGGCATAAAGCAATGCTAAAGAAGGCAGTAGCCGAATCTAACACAGCATGATGAGTGCCATATTGTTCATTATTTGTTCTATCACTTGAGTTCTATTTGGCACAATATGGAAAACAACCCCCAAATGTGCAGAAAGAGCCAAGAAGCCAAAGAACAAAGCATACAAATCCAGTGTGTCAGTAAAGGGTGGGTTATTGGGGAACTTACAGATGGAAGCATGGTCTTGGGCAGCAGCAAAGCAGGTAGATCTCTGCACCTATTGCACTCAGACCACAGGCTTATATACCATAGGGAGAGGATGTATGTGCTCTGTATAAGACAAAGGCAACCTTCTGGAACAGAAAAGAATGCTATATCCATCAGAGCCTATAACTTGTATGATAATTTCACAAAGTCAGAATTTATAGTGAGTATAAGTTCTCATACTAAGGATGGAAAGTAAAATAAGAATCAGAAAGTATTCATGAGACTGGGGCTAATCCAAAGTCAACATGGCAGATTAGCATTCAAGACAGAGTCTCTTTTATCTCTGCAGCATAGATATCAGTACACATGGAGGGGTTCCTAGAACCAATGCCCAAGATATAGAGAGTTGACTGTAAATAGAAAATTTCTGGAAGGATACACAAAAAAATTTTAATAGTACTGCCTTTGGGACAGGGATGTGGGGAACCAAAAAGGTCAGCATTGAGAGGGAAATATTTTTATTATATGTTATTTCATACTTCATTAATTTTATCATGCATGTTTATTAAATTTTTTAGAAAAATACAGATACCTGAAACAAAACAACACCTTCATTCTGATTATTTTCCCAAGTTTCTTGCCTTATGACTCAAATAAAGACATTAAAATTAATCCATGTATCAATACCCATTGTGAAAAGGAAATGAGATAAAGTATAGGAAACATACCAAATCCTGGTGAATGTCATATATGATAAGGCCGTATCATGATACTATTTGACCTTGAACTTGACGGTTGCAATTAAGGAAGAGAAGGGGGATTCCAGCTGACTATATAATGACCATCACTACTACTATTACTGCCATCAACCCTGTTTCTTTAATCACACTCAGTATTTGTCACATTGGCTTCTTTCTTTTCCTCCAATACACTAAACTCTCCCGCCTCAGGACCTTTATCTCAGATAACACAGTCATTTTCTAATGTCATTCCCCCTAAAAAGCACCTTCTTAACTCCTATACAGTTGAATTTCCATTTATTCTTTCTCAGAGAATTTTGTTCTTTTTTTTTTTTAGAAATAATGGCAATATATAATTATTATTTATTTGTAAATTCTTCATTTAATTTTCATAGGGCAACAATGTCTCTGAGAACAAGGACTTGGTTTTGCTCACCACGTAAAGTACTTATTAGTATATGTAAAGGAGGGTTGGGAAGTGAGCATGGAATTTGAGAACAGTGAGGTGGCTTTTATGATAACAGCTTAGAAATAAGGGCCTGGCTAGGCTCATGTTAGTCAATGAAAATGGGAATTGAACCAAAGTCTGAGTTAGAATTTTTCCAACAGAGAATTAATAGGATTAAAAGACTTGGTCAGGTGCAGTGGCTCATGCCTATAATCCCAGCATTTTGGGAGGCCAAGGCTGGTGAATTGCCTGAGGTCAGGAGTTCAAGACTAGCCTTGCCAACATGGTGAAAAATACAAAAATTAACTGGGCATGGTGGTGTGTGCCTGTAATCCCAGCTACTTGGGAGGCTGAGGCAGGACAATTGCTTGAACCTGGGAGGCAGGCAGAGGTTGCAGTGAGCTGAGATCACACCACTGTACTCCAGCCTGAGTGACAGAGTGAGACTCCATCTCAAAAAAAAAAAAAAAAATTAGGAAACTTGTTGAACATTTCAATGATAGTATATGGCAGCGTAAAGAAACTAAAAATGCATTGTATAAGAGGAAAGAAAAAAGTTCATTGTGACTGCAATTGAATGAATAAGTGTATGGCAAGAATTGAAGTTCTTATATGACATGCTAAGAACATTAGTTTTATTTTGATGATGAGAGTGAATCAAGAATTTTTAAGCATGATAATGACAGATCATCACATGTGTGTTTAGAAAAAAACTCTGGGGATGCTAAAAAGTATGAATTGAAATGAGTTGTATGTGTAAGTCTGCAGCAGGTTGAGAGGCAGGAAGACCAACTAGTGTAACCATGAAACCAGACCAATCTGGTTCAATTTTTATGTAACAAAGGAATAAGTCATTTTTCAGTTGCCATAGACCCTAGGTTGCAAGTTAGGCAACCAGCATGCCCAAATAAACCAAGTACACAACCATTAGTGTAACCTAATAGCTTAATACAAGGAACAGGGACCAAATTAAGAAGCAGACAACACATGGCATAATGCATAATCCAATCAGATTGAGCCCTAGCATCACCCCATGGCATAATCCAGTCAGATCATGCCACCCAGCATTACTTCATTACTCTGCCTGTGAAACCTGCCCCAGTCCCCAGCTCAGGGAGACAGATTTGAGCATTTCCTTCTGTTTCTTTGCCAGTTGACTTGCAAAAAAGCTGCTTTTCTCAAAAGCTAGTGACATGATATTGGCCTCTATGTCCTTTGGGCAGTAAGCCCCTGCTCAGTAACATTAGGAGGCTCCAACACTAATCCGGGTGGGAGGTATAAGATATGAGTCAATACCAAAGTTTCATCTCCGCAGGGGCCATGTGTTGGAATCCCGCGAATGGACAGGATGTCCAGGGGACAGCACACAGGGAGGACAGAAGAGGGCCAATGAATTAACTCCCAGGACAAACATAATTTTAAAAGGCTTGGAAAATAACACAAAGAATCTGTGCTTGGACACATAGGGGGAATACTGAGAGAATCTATGGTTATAGAAGGCAAGATGATAAAAAGATTTAAGAGCTAAATTCCATTTATAAAAGCACCCAAGATATCTCGAAGACCATTTGATTTCCTCAAGAATCTCTTTAGACCAATACCTGTTCCTAGCCTTGGATCACTTGATTCTGTTGTCACTGCTTGCCACCAAAGACCTGGTACCTCTGGATGTCCTTCTTCAGAATCATAGTCTCAGAGCTGGAAGGGACCCTGGAGACATCAGAGTACAAGCCTAAGAGTTTCCACTCAGTTCTTTCTCTTTTTTTTTTTTTTAACACAGCTGCACCTGGGCTGAGCTGTTATCACTGACTACTGTCTTCAGTCTGCTTTACCCCCAGGGAGGCTGACTAACCAGTCTATTAATGAGCAGTCACAGGCTGTGACCTCATTAAAAAGTAGCTAATGAGTCACTTTGTTGTTCAGGGAGTACAGTCTACTGAGGTTCCCAGTGGCCTATCCTGGGGCCTGGAGGGAAAGCTCAGGTGAATAGAAGGGATCAGATCTGTAAGAGAGGGCTAATGATGGGGGCTACAGAGCCACAGCTTCAAATAAACTCATCTTGGCAAGCAGCCACTTTTGAAGCTCAATTCCTGCTGGCCTGCAGGTACACAGGAGTAGATGTGGTTCAGAGCAGCAGTGATTTCCCTCTGAGCTGTCAACTCTGTTTAATGCCTGCTCTGCTGACCCATTTTGATAGAGAACTTTAACATTTGAAATCAAGAGGTGGTTTTGTGTTGCTCTGAATTTGTGAGTTATGAATAATTGTATAAGCCTTTTGATTGGTCTCTATCTCACTGGCTGTGTCTTCTTGCAATTCATTCTATATATAGAAGGGCCTTGTATGCTGAGGAATTTGTGTGTGTGCATGTGTGTGTGTGCATGCATGTGTGTGCATTTGAGACAGGGTCTTGCTCTGTCTCCCAGGCTGGAGTGCAGTGACATCCTTCTGTCTCACTGCAACCTGGACCACCAGAGCTCAAGTGCAATCGAGCTAGGAAGATTTGCAAGTTTTGACCCTTCCCATGGGTATTACGAGACAAGTAGATTGTGCCTCAGTGCTTGAGAGGGGCTTAAAAACAGTGCTTCCCACAACTCCAAAGTAGCAGTTAGGTCTAGCTGAGTGTTCCCTATGACTTGATAGTCAAAATTTTTTTTTGACACAGGGTCTAATTCTGTCACCCAAGCTGGAGTGCAGGGGTACTATCGTGACTCACTGCAGCCTCAACCTCCTGGCTCAAGAGATCCTCCTACCACAGCCTGCTGAGTAGCTGAGACCACAAGTGTGTGCCACTACACGTGGCTAACTTTAAAAAAATTTTTTGTATAAACAGGGTCTCCCTATGCTGCCCAGGTTGTTATCAAACTCCTGGGCTCAAGTGATCCTCCTGCTTTGCCTCCCAAAGTACTGGGGATATAGGTGTGAGCCACCATGCCTGGCTGACAGGCTAAAATCTTAACATAAAATGTGTGGAAAGTTTTAGCAACGATCTGCATAAAACAAAGTCTGACTGCTATTTAGAAGCATACTTATGCAAATACAGAAGGATTTATAAGCATCATTCCATCTTTTTGATTCTTTAACATTGTGCAAGTCCTCAAGAACTTAGATTTAACATCCAGGGAAAAGGTGGGAATCTAAAAATGACTGATATGAAATTACACCATTTCCACAGAAAAGGGGCCTCATAAAAGGATTTATGTTCTATTATAGAAAAAAAAACATTTTTTAAGACAGCTAATTAGGGGTGTCAGATGTGAGTTCTCTACAGAAAGAAAAGCCAACGTTACAGGTGAGTGATCATGGCTGGAGTGGAATGCTGAAGAAGAATGTCAAAAACCAGTTGGAGAAGCCACAGGAAGAAGCTCTGGTGCAGAAAAGGAAGGCAGCTAGACTGGCAGACATTGACTCCTGAGGAATTGCAGTCCCACAGAAAGTGTAGGTGGGAGTGTTTCTTTGCTCTCCTCACCCCTGTGACAGACTGCTGAGGACCAAACTGTTGAAGAGCCTCTCTGCTCTTGTAAGCCCAGGCACTGCTGTCAAGAGGAATTTGGAAACTCCCTGGGGCCCAGCAGTTGGTAGCCAGTTTGTGTAGGTTCACACACACTCCCCTTGAACCCAAGTTGGAATGGTAGGCACCACGTTGGTTGTATACCCACTGTGGGCTACTGTCCTGCCCAGGAAATTTCAGTCTTTGTTTCTCCACACCACTAGATCCCCAACAAACATTTCCCAGATGCTTTAACTGCAGCAAACACAGAGTATCATTGGGATACTTGGGAGTTGCAAGATCCCTAGATATCCAGTTCACAGCATGGGCTGCTCCTGGGAGAAGCCACAGTGCAGCCCACCAAAGCACCTCTTGGGACAAAGGAAACCAAATGGAAAGCTCTCTCCTGCCTGAGAGTCCTCTACCTGTGTCCATTGGGTGACTATTCCCCTCCAAGAAGAGTCATGGGTGCAGTGCTTATCTCTGAAAGGGAAAAATGTTCCGCACAAGCAGATAGGCACACCAGTGGCTGGAAATGGATAAGGGGAATCTTCTCTTACTCCCCCAGTTCATGGTTGTGGACAGAGCCAAGGTTTTTCCCACTGTGAATTGGCATGGGTGCACTTAGAGTGAGCCTTTTCATCATGATCCCAGGTGGCTTCAACCCCACTGAAAGTGTACCTGCCTCCTGGAATTGCATAAAGGTGGAGCTCATCTCCCCCTCCCTACACAGAGCTGCTGTGTTCCTGCAGTGGAATGCAGACCAGCCACAGAGTTATCTGTTTTAAACTGGAAAAAGAGGTTCAGACTCAAGGCTATCTCATTGGTACCTGCAGATGGGCATTTTCCGTGGACCTCAGTTACATTGAGACCTGGAGAAAAAGGTCAGTGTCTATCTGAACTGAAAGTAGCAAGCCTTGTGATAGAGTGTAATAGCCATGTAGACTGTGTTCCTGGCTGTCCAGGATAAGGAACTGGTGAGGTCCCCTCCATGGCATCCCCTGCCTTGGGACATCAGCTCATCCCACCATGAGCTTCATCCACCACCCCTGTCAAAGCAAGTGCTTCCATTGGTCATCAGAGTATAAGAGGATGAGCCCACTCTTACTTCTAATCGCCATCTACTGGACTAGAGACTGAATTGCACCACCAAATAAACCTGCTGACAGAAGGGCACAGTTTTAGGGTCTGAGATAAGCTTCCTGAGACCTCCGCATTCCCAGCACCCCAGAAGATGAGTCACCTCCTATGCCCAATATATCACTAAAACAATCAACATTTGAGAAAGCCATTGCACAAAAGCTATCTATAACTATGGAGCTCATACATATCCTTGGCCCCCTGGAAGCACTGAGAAATGAAGCCAAACTATCATACAGAACATATGTTACAGTCATACCCTCAAGAGAGAAAAGAATAAAAAAGTTAAAGGTACCATTCAAATGAGATAAAATTCAAAAATCAGAAGTCACACACTTCTCTAGATGAGAAGGAATGAGTATAAGAACTCTGGCAGGACAAAAAGACAGTTTTTTGACACCCTCAAAGGATTACACTAGCTCTTTAGCAATGCATCCTAACCAAAACTAAAATTTTGAAATGATAAAAAAAGAGATTCAAAATATGGATTTTAGGAAGCTCCTTGAGATCTTTGAGAAAGTCAGAAACCAACACAAAGAAATCAGAAAAACAATTGAGAGTATGAAAGAATAATTTACTAAAGAGAGAAATTTAAAAGAAAACCAAATGGAACTTCTGGAAATGAAATTTTCATTTAAGGAATTATAAAATATAGTTGAACTATTTAACAACATACTAGACAAAGTAGAAGAAGGAATTTCAGAGTTTGAGGATTGGTCCTTTGAATTGACCCAGTTATATATAAAAAGGAAGAAGGAAAAGAATTTTAAAAAATACAGTCAGGAAATATGAAATTATAGAAAGCAACCAAATCTATGGGTAATAGCCATTCCTTGGGGATAATAATAAAAAGTAAAAACCTTGTAAAACGTATTTGATAAAATAATTCAGGAAAATATTTTTGCTCTAGATAGAAATTAGACATCCAGGTACAACAGGTTCAAAGAACATCTGGAAGATTCTTTGCAAAATGAATCTAATCAAAGCATATTGTTATCAGACAGTCCAAAGTCAATGTTAAGGAAAAAATTCTAAAGATAGCTGGAGAGAAGTGCCTAATCATTTAAAAAGGAAATTCCATCAGTAACAGAAGATTTATCAGCAGAAACCTTACAAGCCTGAAGAAGTTGAGGACCTATTATTGTCTTTCTTAAAGAAAAAAAATCTTTAAGAGTTTTTTAATAAAGCTTAAAGTAAACTTTATAAATAAAGGAGAAATAAAGTTATAGACCATCAAACGCTAACAGAATTTGTCACCATTACACTGGTCATATGAGAAATGCTCAAAGGAGTTCTCAACATGGAAGCAAAAGGACAATACTTGCCCTCATAAAAACTCATTAGTATAAAGCAATTACACAACTGAGACTACAAAGAAACAAGGTAACATCATTGTGACAGGAACAAAACCTCACATATCAATATTAACCTTAAATGTAAATGGCCCAAATACTCTACTTAATATATATACAGATATATATTAATATATATAGACTGGCAAAACTGGATACAAAAACAAGTCCCAACTATCTGTTGCCTACAAAAGACCCAATTAACAGATAAAAATACCTATATGTTCAAAGCAAAGAGCTAGGGGAAATACACTATGAAAAAAGAAAACAAAATAAGCAGGAGTACCTACACTTGCATCAGATAAATCATACCTTGAAGAGACAACAGTTAAAAAAAGATAAACAATGTCATTATGTAATGATAAAGTGTTTGATCCCACAAAAAGATATCACTATTCTAAATATATATGCATATAACATCAGATCATCTAGATTCATAAAACAAATACTACTGAAGAGGAAAAATAAAATTTAGAATAAAAATCAATTTAAAGTAAATAATAAGCTTAAGACAAAGCCAGAAAAGAAAAAAACTATAAAGAGCAGCGAAGCAAGTAAACTACCCCTCCTAGCCTAAATTTCCTGCAATTAACTAAAGAAGACCCAGAATAGCCTCCTCCTTCCAAGATAAGGCATCCAAGCGTATCTTTGTACCCACAGCTCACAAGCATATTTCTGTAAAAAACCTGTTCTCTTCCCCAGCTGCCAGTTGTGGGAGCAAGATACCGCATAGAAAAGGTATGTATTCTCAAGGTTGTAAACTTGTGAGAATTTAATAGCTGTCTTTGTTTAAACCTGTTTTTTCTCCTGCCTTATCTTCCAGTGCCAAAACTTATTTAAGCAAGAGTTTTTCCTTTGTGAGGGACTCGCGGCCATTACAGGCAGTAAGGCCACCATCAGCTGGAGCTCCAGTAAAGAGATTTTCTTGTCTCTTGGTCTCTCTGTTCTTCTCAGCTTGAATTTCCACAACACTACCAAACCTATGAAAAGGATCAAGTAGCAATATAATAACAATGGGGAAATTCAACATCCCACCAGCAATACTAGACCTATCACTAAGGCAGAAAATCAACAAAGAAACTGTGTACTTACTGGACTCTAGACCAAATAAACTTAACAGATTTACAGAACATTCAACCCCAGAACTGCAGGATATACATTTTTCTTATCGGTACATGGAACATTCTCCACAAAAGACCATATGCTTGGCCATAATTAATAAATTCAAAATATTCAAAATTATATCAAGTATCCTGTCATACTACAGTGGAATAAAATTAAAAATCAATACCAAGAGAAACTCTCAAAATGACACAAATATATGAAAACTAAACAACTTGCTTCTGAGTGGCCTTTGGGTAAACAACAAAACAAAGGCAGAAATAAAAAATTTTCAAATGAATTAAAATAAAGTCAATGGTGACCATTTAAAAGGCAGGAAACAACAGATGCTAGAGAGGATGTGAAGAAATAGGGACAATTTTACACTGTTGGTGGGAGTGTAAATTAGTTCAACCATTTTGGAAAACAGGATGGTGATTCCTCAAGGACCTAGAACTAGAAATACCATTTTACCCAGTAATTCCATTATAAATCATTCTACCGGATTATAAATCATTCTACTGTAAAGACACATACACACATATGTTTATTGCGGGACTGTTCACAATAACA
This sequence comes from Cebus imitator, assembly GCF_001604975.1. Classification (NCBI taxonomy): domain Eukaryota; kingdom Metazoa; phylum Chordata; class Mammalia; order Primates; family Cebidae; genus Cebus; species Cebus imitator. Next base: position 694,966 of record NW_016107685.1, read on the forward strand.
AAGAGTTGCAAAACAATCCAAATGCCCATCAGTGATAGTCTGGATAAAGAAAATGTTGCATAGATACACCATGGAATACTATGCAGCCATTAAAAAAGAATGAGTTCATGTCTTTTGCAGGGACATGCATGAAACTGGAAACCATCATTCTCAGCAAACTAACACAAGAAAAGAAAACCAAACACCACATGCCCTAACTCATAAGTGGGAGTTGAACAATGAGAACATGTGGATACAAGGAGGGGAACATCACACACCAGGGCCTGTCAGTGGGTGGAGGGCTAGGGGAGGAATAGCATTAGGAGAAATACCTAATGTAGATGACAGTTTGATGGGTGCAGCAAACCATCATGGCACGTGTATACCTATGTAACAAACCTGCACATTCTGCATATTGTACCCCAGAACCTAAAGTGTAATTCAAAAATAAAATAAACTCATGACATACCAAAACCTCTGGGATATAGCAAAAGTGGTGTTAAGAGGAAAGTTTGTAGCATTAAATGCCTGCATGAAAAAGAAAGATCTCAAATTAACAACCTAATTTTACCCCTCAAGAACCTAAAAAGGCAAGAACAAACCAAACCCAAAGTGAGCAGAAGAAAAGAGCTAACAAAGATCCAGAGCAAAACTAAATGAGGTTGCAATCAAAAAAAACATAAGAAGGATCAATGGAATGAGAAGTTGAATTTTTGAAAAGATTAATGAAATGATAAACCACTATCTAGAGTAATCAATAAAGAGAGATTTAAATAAGCACAATCAGAAATAATAAAGTGACATCACAGCTGATACCACAGAAACACAAACGATTGTCAGAGACTACTATGGGCATCTTTATAAACACAAACTAGAAAACTTAGAGGAAATGAAAAAATTCCTGAAAGCATAAAACCTCCCAAGATTTAACCAGGAAAAAAAATAAATCCTGAAATTTCAATGATGAATAATGAAATTGAATCAGTAATTTTAAATCTCTCAAAAAAAAAAGCCCAGGACCAGATGAATTCACAACTGAATTTTATCAGCCTTACAAAGAACAGCTGATACCAATCTTATTCAAACTATTCAAAATAAGTTGAGGAGAAGGAATTCCTCCCTGACTCATTCTACAAAACCAGTATCACCCTGATACCAAAATTATGCAAGGACACATTAAAAAAAGAAAACTACAGACCAATATTCATGATGAACATAGGTGCTAAAATCCACTAAAATACCAACAAACTGAATCTAACAGTGTATCAAAAAGATAATGTATCATAATCAAGTAGGTTTTATTCCTGGGTTACAAACATGGTTCAACATACACAAATCAATAAATGTGATTCACCACATAAACCGAATGAGAAATAAAAACCACATGACCATCTCAATAGATGCAGAAAAGCCAATCAATAAAATCCATGGATAAAAAACACTTGAGACACAGGCATAGAAGGAAGATAATTTAAAATAATAAATGCCATATATAACAAACTCACAGCCAACATCATACTAAATGAGGAAAAGTTGAAAGCATTCTAAGAACTGGAACAAGACAAGGATGCCCATTTTCACCACTCTTATTCAAAATAGTACTGGAAGTCCTACTCAGAGAAGTTAGGCAAAAGAACAAAAGAAAAAGGCCTCTAAATTGGGAAAGAAGAAATCAAATTATCTCTATTTGCTGATGACATGATCTTATATCTAGAAAATCCTAAAGACTCCTCCAAAAGACTAAACTTTATAAATGACTTCAGTAATGTTTCTAGACACAAAATCAACATACAAAATTAGCAGCATTTTTATATACTAATAATGTTCAAACTAAGAACCAAATCAAAAACTCAATGCATTTATGATAGACACACACACACACACACACACACACACACATACATGTGCATACACATGCACACTCAAATACCTAGAAATACATTGAACTAAGAAAGCAAAAGATTTTTAGAAGTAGAACGATGCAACACTAATCATAAATGACACAAACAAATGGAAAAACACCCAATGCTCATGGATTAGAAAAATCGATGTTTTAAAAATGAACATACTGCCCAAAGTAATATACAGATTCAATTTAATTTCTACCAAATTACTAGAATTATGTTTCACAGAATTTTTTAAAATCTTAAAATTTATATAGAATTACAAAAAAAGAGTCCGAGTAGCTAAAGCAAACCCAAGCAAAAAGAATAAAGCTGAAGATATTACATTACTTTACCTCATACTGTATTTCAAGACTATAGTAATTAAACCAGAATAGTACTGGTACAAAAGCAGACACCTAGGTCAGTGGAACAGAATAGAGAACCCAGAAATAAAGCCACATAACCTACAACCAACTAGTCTTTAATAAACATGACAAAAATGATACTGGAGAAAGGACATTATATTCAATGAATGGTGCTGGGAAAATTGAATAGTCATATGCAGAACAGTGAAGCCGGGCCCCTATCTCTTACCATATACAAAAATCAACTCAAGATGAAGATTTAAATTTAAAACCTAAAACTATAAAAATCCTAAAAGCAAACCTAGGAAGTACTCTTACTGGCATCAGCCTTCACAAAGATTTTTTTGGCTAAGTTTCCAAAATCAATTGCAACGAAAACAAAAATGAACAAATGGGACCTAATTAAACTAAGGAGCTTATGCACAGCAAAAGCAACTATCAGTAGAGTAAACAGACCTCCTACAGAATAGGAGAAAATATTTACAAACTATGCATCTGTCAAATGTCTAATATCCAGAATATATAAGGAACTTAAACAAATCAACAAGCAAAAGACAAGTAACCACATTAAAAAATGGACAAAGGATATGAACAAACACTTCTCAAAAGAAGACATACAAGAGCCCAACAAACATTTGGGGAAAATGCTCATCACTAATCATCAGAGGAAGGAAAATCAAAACAATAACGAGATACCACCTCACATCAGTCAGCATGGTCATTATTAAAAAGAAAAACAAAACGAAACAAGGGATGGTGTAAGGCTGCAGAAAAAGGGAATGCTTACACACTGTTGGTGAGAATGTAAATCAGTTCACCACTGTACAAAACAGTATGGAGATTTCTTAAATAAATTATAATACAGCTACTATTCAACCCAGCAATTCTATTACTGAGTATATACCAAAAGGACAGATCATTATACCAAAAAGATATGTGCACATGTATGTTCACTGCCATTCTATTCATAATAGCAAAAACATGAAATCAACCTACGTGTTCACCAATGGTGGACTGGATAAAGAAAATGTGGTACTTATATACCATGGAATACTATGCAGCCAGAAAAAGAAATAATGCTCAGTAGAAATTTCAGTAACATGAATGGAACTGGAGGCCACAATCTTAAGCAAATTAAGGCAGAAACAGAAAACCAAATACCTCATGTTATCACTTAAAATTGGGAGTTAAACATTGAGCTCACATGAACATAAACATGGGACAATAAACATGGTGAGCTACTAGAGGGAGGAGGGAGGATGGGGAATGTGGTTGAAACACTACATATTGGGTACTATGCTCAGCACAGGCATGAGTCACCATGCCCAGCTAATTCAATTTTGTGTGTGTGTGTGTCTGTGTGTATGTGTGTGTGTGTAGATGGGATCTTGCTGTGTTGCCCAGGCTTGTCTCAAATTCTTGCTTCAGGTGATCCTCTCACCTCACCCTCCCAAAGCACTGGAACTGCAGGTCTAAGCCACTGTGCTCAGCAACTAACAATTCTCCTAAGACCAGGAGATACTGCTGCTAAAATTCTGCTTCCATTCTTTCAAATATCAACTATTTCTTCAATTTTATGAAATATATTATAAAGATCGTACAAATAAATACTATGTTTTCTTTTGTTCTCAACCTAGCATAGTTTTTAAAATGCAGCTTTTCATTTTAAAAACTATGCTGTAACACTGGCTCAGCTGTAACACTGGCTCAGCTGTCTCTTTCTAACATAAGTTAGCATCTGATTAATCAAGAAGTAGTATGGTATGGTGAATCTGAGTTAGGGGTCTTGAGACAGAATGTGAACTCAAAATCTGTTTCTATCACTTATTTTATGACCTCGAGCAGATTACTCACTGCTATGACATGGTATCCTCATCTATAATATGGTATAATATTAACTTTCTCATATTGTAATTATTAGTATTAAATGGGATAATACAATCAAGTAAATTGGATGCTTGACATAAGCACACAAATGTATATTATCATTGTCATGTTTCATGACTTGTTGAGTACTACTACTATTTATATTTGAGCCAAAAATAAGCCTCTATTTTCTGTCATTCCACTAGCTCATTGAATATTATATTCATTCAACAAAGAATGATATGACAAATTAATATGTGTCAAATGACTCATAAGCTCATCTCCTCCATCATTTCAGCCACTTAATTGTCCACTAAATCTTATGAACTCTTCTCTGTGTATTTCTCTTATATCCATCAGTTCCCATTCTTTTATATTATCTTAAGTTGAATCCTTATCAGTTATCATGTAGACTACTGCAATAGTAGTAATGTGCTTCAGAGTAGCCTGTGTCATCTCTGTCTCTAGGTTTTCATCTCTAATTCATCTTTCTCACTAATATTGGAACATTTTCAAATTGAAATCTATATCTACAACAACTCAAAACCTTGCAGGACTTCTCATCATATATGGAATAAAATAACAATCTTTTATCAAATAATAAATTATTTTATAAACTACCTCATTTTATTTTTCTGGCCTCATTTGCAGCTATTCCACCATTTATAGTTCTGGTTGGCAATCATACCAAGTCACCCAAAGTTCTTTAATAGACTGGTGATTCAATAAGATTTTGAGCCTCTACTACAAGTTAGTGATGTAATGAGTGCTAAGAAACCTTAAATAACTTAATAGGGAAGATATAAAATAATTAATTGTGTAATTAGTGCTCTCATAAAAGTAACTAGACTTTAGTAGGTGCAAATCTGTTTTATGGTTACTTGCTGTAAATTAGAAAATTGCTCTGGTATAGTTTGAATCTGTGTCCCTGCCAAAATCCCATATTGAAATGTAATCCTCAGTGCTGGAGGTGAGGCCTGGTGGGAGGTGATTGGGTCACGAGGACAGAGTTCTCATGAATGGTTTAGCACTATCCCCCATAGCACTGTATAGTGAGTCAATTATTAGGAGATCTGGTTGTTTTCAAGTATGAGGCACCACCCTTCCCCTCTCTCTCTTGCTCCTACTCCAGCCATGTGATATGTGTGTTCTCCTTCACCTTCCACCATGATTGTAAGTTTCCTGAGTATTCCCCAAAAGCTGAGCACATGCCAGTGTCATGCTTCCTGTACAGACTGTGGAACCATGAGCCAATTAGGCCTCTTTTCTTTATAAATTACCCTGTCTCCAGTATTTCTTTATAGCAATGCAAGAATGACCTAATACAGAAAACTAGTACTGAAGAGTGGGGCATTGCTATAAAGATATCTGAAAATGTGGAAGCTACTTTGGGACTGGGTAATGGGCAGAGGCTGAAAGAGTATGGAGGTCTCAGAAGAAGACAAGAAGATAAGGGAAAGTTTGAAACTTCTTAGACTTGTTAAATTGTTGTGACCAAAATGTTGATGGTGATATGGATGTTAAAGTCCAGGCTGAGGAAGTCTCAGAAATAAAGAACTTATTGGGAACTGGAGTAAAGGTCATTTTTGCTATGCTTTAGCAAAGAACCTGGCTGCATTGTGCCCATGCTATAGGGATCTATGGGACTTTGAACTTGATAGTAATGATTTAAGGCATCTGCTGAAAGAAATTTCTTTTATTTTTATTAATTTTCTTATTTATTATACTTTAAGTTCTGGAGTACATGTGCAGATCATGCAGGTTTGTTACATAGGTATACATGTGCCATGGTGGTGGCTTGCTGCATCCATTGCCCCGTAAATCTACATTAGCTATTTCTCCTAATGTTATCCCTCCCCAATCCCCCCACCTCCTGCTATTCCTCCCCTAGCTCCCCAACCCCCAGGCCCCGGTGTGTGATGTTCCCCTCCCTGTGTCCATGTGTTCTCATTGTTTAACACCCACTTATGAGTGAGAACATGTGGTGTTTGGTTTTCTGTTCTGTGTCAGTTTGCTGAGAATGATGATTTCCAGATGTATCCATGTCCCTGCAAAGGACGTGAATTCATCCTTTTTTATGGCTGCATAATATTCCGTGGTGTACATTCAGGACGTAGGTGTAGGCAAGGACTTCATGACCAAAACACCAAAAGCATTGACAACAAA
>NW_016107685.1:702077-731327 GCF_001604975.1 Cebus imitator
TGCCACATGTAGGTGATGGGGAGGAAGGCAGCAAATCACACTGCCATGTGTGTTCCTATGCAACAATTTTGCATGTTCTTCACATGTACCCCAAAACCTAAAATACAATAAAATAAATAAATGGGAAAAAATAAAAAAATAAAAAAATAAAAAAAATTAAAAAAAAATATTCCGTGGTGTATATGTGCCACATTTTCTTTATCCAGTCTATCACTGATGGGCATTTGGGTTAGTTCCAAGTCTTTGCTATTGTGAACAGTGCCACAATCAACATACGTGTGCATGTGTCTTTATAATAGAATGATTTATAATCCTTTGGGTATATACCAGTAGTGGGATTGCTGGGTCAAATGGTATTTTTTGTTCTAGATCCTTGAGGAATTGTCTTACTGTCTTCCACAATGGTTGAATTAATTTACACTCCCAACAACAGTGTAAAAGCGTTCCTTTTTCTCCACATCCTCTCCTCTGCTGGAAGAAATTGCTAAGCAACAAAGTTTTCAAGATGTAGTCTAGCTGCTTCTAATTGCCTGTGCTCATATGTGTGAGTAAGAAATGATCTGAAATTGGAACTTACATTTAAAAAAAGAAGCAAAATAGCCTGGGTGCAGTGGCTCACACCTGTAATCCCAATATTTTGGGAGGCTGAGGCAGGTGGATCGCCTGAGGTCAGTAGTTCGAGACTAGCCTTACCAACATAGTGAAATCCCGTATCTACTAACAGTAAAAAAAAAAAAAAAATAGCCAGGTGTGGTGGTGGGTGCCTGTAATCCCAGCTACTCGGAAGGCTGAGGCACAAGAATTATTTGAGCCCAGGAGGTGGAGGTTGCAATGAGCCAAGACTGTGCCATTGTACTTCACCCTGAGCAACAAGAGTGAGACTTCATCTAATATATATATATATATATATATATATATATATATATATATATATATATATAAATGGATATGGTTTATTTCAACCTATTGATGTGGTATATTGACTGGTAATAATAGCTAAAAGCAAACTGACATCAACCTCTATAAATCTAAACTATTGAAAATATTCCTCATTTAGACAGCATTACCCTGCCAATCAAACTGACACGAATTCAACCAATTGCTAGCTTTAAAGGCTTTTCAACTAACAATATAGCATGTTAATTACATATATGTGTGTGTGTGTGTGTGTGTGTGTGTGTGTGTAGGAATTTTCATACACACACACATATAAACACATTTTTGTGCATTACTCAAAATACAGTTTATTACAGAGTCTTCGGCTTATGATTTTACTCTAAAGTAGGCTTTTATTTTTTTGTTGTTCCAATAAAATTTTATAGACACTGAAATTTGAGTTTTATATAATTGTTTTGTGTTGCATAATTATTATTCTTTTGATATCCATTCAACACATTAAAAAATATAAAAATCATTCTTAACTCACAGGCCACACAAAAATAGGCAACAGCCCTGATTTGGCCCAAGGACCATAGTTTGCAGATCCCTTGCCTAGGAGAAAAAGAGGCATACATATTTACTTCAGCCTTTACTGTTCTAAAGATGTTTTGCTTTCAATCAAAAGTCATGAGACACCAAACACAAGACAAACAACCCACTGTCAAAAAACAAAGCAGCCAACAAAACCAGATTCAAATATGACCCAGATGCTGAAGCCATCAGACAGGAAACTTAAAGTGACTATGCTTACTATATTAAAGGCTAGAGTGGAAAAGATGAACAACATACATGAATAGATGCAGAGTTTTAGTAGAGAATACTCTTAAAATAAAAGCTTATTTTAGGGCAAAAAAGAATGAACAAAGTCTCCATACTAAAGTAGGCTTTTATTTTAAGAGTATTTTCAGATAGTCTTTTACATTCTACTCTTCCTTGCTGCTGCAAATTCGCTTAATCATTTTTTTCTGGCTTGGTCAATTCCTCATGATTTCCTGAGTATCTTTTCCATTTCAGAACCACTAAGTTTCATTCCTATCATGGGATGTGTGAGACTTATGAGTAACACATTGATACAGACAATCACTGCCCAATCATACTCATTTTGTTCTAATTATTTAAATTTTGAGAAATGTTTTCACCCAATTACCTATAAAAATCCTACTTAAAACTCAGAATCTCAAAAATCCTCCTCTTAAATCTCCAATGTTCTCATGAATAATTCTTTCTCCTATACCAACAGACTCAGATTCAACAAATATCCTTCAACAGCAGCTAATATTTACTGAGAAATACTATGCTCCCAGTGCTGTTCTAAAAAACTTCCATTCATATATTATTCATTGAATCCTCACAACAACTCGGTGAAGTAGATATTAGAATTGTTCTCATTTTACAGCTGAGAAAACAGAGGCCCAAAGAGTCTGAATATTTTCCCAAGGTTACATAGCTGAACATAAGCTATGTGACTGTGAATCCCATGTAATTATTTTGTTGGACCTCAGTATGACACTGAATACTGTGGATTGAATAGGGTGCCAAATCTTGTCACAAATTTTGGGTTTTTTAATCCTCAAAACACTTTAATAATATTTTTATATGTTTGTATCATTTTGTGGAAAACAAACACATGTAACAAAACCCCAAATTAAAAATCATATCCAATACAAACATGAAACTAAAACCCAGAAACCCTAACTCTCAATTCAGTGCTCCTCATATGACAACATGGAGTTAATGAGTATCACCCAGATGGCATCAGGGGCTAAAGAAGGAAGTGTCTAGCACTGATGAGCCCCTGTCATGTTCCAGGCTCTGTACATAAGTTAATAACATTGACTCCTCTCAACAATCCTGTGAGGTATATGAATCCCATTATATTGATTAGGAATGTAAGGCCTGAAGAGGCTAAATAAATTGCCCAAAATTACATATCAGAGTTAGAATATCAGCCCTTGTCTTTCTTTTGAGCGGGAGTATGTCATAATAGAAAGGGGAGACTGAAAAGGAACAGGAAGGCAAGGGAGGGAAGTATGAGATCGTAGGAGTATCTTGACATTCTCTCCTTCATGAAACTTCCTGATAAAAGCCTATGACCTGAGCTTTCCAAACATTCCCCTTCTCTGTCCTCTGCCCCAGTCTTTTTTTTTCCCTCTTGTACCTCTTTCGGTCTCTTGGGCTTCTACCTTGGAGCCATCCCAAAGCATCAGAAGGAGGGAGGCAAAATGGGGACTGAGGGAGCAAAGTGCAGGATAAAAGAGTCTTTCCTAGCTTGGTTGTGTTTTCTAGCCATAGGACAAAGAGAAAGTGGACTCTCTGTATCATCTTTCTTAGTCCTGATGATTCAACTTCTTTTTTACATGCATCCTTTAAGTCCTCTCCTAAACAACCCAGCCATCAAAGAGGACCCTGATGAGTCAATGACATCTGAATCAAGTGAGTAGATTCTGTTATATGCTGATTCCTCTTCAAGTGGTCAATTATCCCATGATTTCTTTACTTATGTCTAATATATCCATCTTATTAGTCCTCTCTACACCTAATAAAATCCCAAACTCCTAAATATCTTCCATGTCTGGTTAATTCTGTTGATACTTAGACTAATATCACCTTCCTTATCTTTTCCTCTCATAGGTGGTCCTTAATTTATTCATAATCTACCTACCTTCCCTACAGTATTTCTGATCATCTATTTCTAATCTATCCTTTCCATATTCAAGTTATCTTTGCCTAATCTCTTTTTGGATTTATTGCCTATATATCAAGTTCATTTTACCCAAATATTACACCTCTTATTCATGTAATTCCAATCTTCCTGCACTTAATCTAATGTCCTCATGTTTTATCTGGTCCCTGCATATCTACAATCAATGCATGTTTTACTTCCATATAATTCTAACTCTTTCATATTCGCTGGTAAATGCCTAAAGTTTGTATTCCTGACCATTTCCACTAAAATGCTTTTTATATTTTTCTTTATATTCCATTCCTATTATCTGCAATTCATCTGCTCTGCCCGCATCCTATCTTTCTCCATTTTGCTATGCATTCATGCATCCACATTATAAACCTTAATAATCAGTAACTAAAACAGACCTTATAATGGGAACTAGTGTCAGAAGGAGAGAGAGACATTCCAACAAATAATCTAGTGAATAGAAATTTGAGTACTTTGGGAGGGGTAATAACTAAGGGACTAAAACATAAAATATAAAAGTTCCTAGGAACAGGGTGAGTGTTTTTGACAGAGAGATGTGTAAAGTTACAGAGTTATATAACATCATCACATGTTTTTAAAAAGTTAAATACCACGAAATGACTGGACTGTGGTATAATAGTTAAAAGGAAATATATTTTGATGCTTTATTGAGGATTTTGTATGTGTTCTCAAAAGCTGAATGCCATTGTGGTCAGCAGTTTCTACAGAGAAATATGACTCTAAAAACAAGTAGAACTTAAATTGATAAGAGTACAGGCTGGAGGAAAAAAGACCAGGTAAAATCCGATTGAAATAGTTAAATCAAGAAATACCAAGAACCTGCTGTGAGGAACTAAGAGGAAGGCAGTAGAAATAGGGAGAAGAAAGAGGACTGATATGAGAGATAATTAAAGCGGTATTTTGGCTAGAACTTGGATTAGTCAAGTGTGAGATGTGAGTTGTGGGGAGGGGAGGATGGGTATAAAATATCTAGGAAACTTCCAGATGCCTTGCATAGGAGACTGTGTGAAAGCTAATGCCATTTATTGTAATAGAGAAATAAGTTGCTTGGGAAAGCTTATTCTAGACATAGTGTATTTGTGGAACCCCTGTAACATCCATGGAATTATATCCATTCTATCCTCCACCATTAAGGACATGTGGAACCACTTCAGCTACCAAGATCCTCCTTTATATCCACCTGATCAATAGCTGCAGTGATACAGCAAACAAAATGATATATAGGATTTCATAGATGCTAATGAGACAAGTAACCATAGGAATCTTACCAAAACTGTGAAGGAAAAAGGAAAAAAGAAGGGTAACTAATGTCTCTATGGGGAGATGCCCCATGAGCCAAGATTTGAAGGCTAAATAAAAGTTAGCCATGCTTACGGAGATTGCAGCATGAGGAAAGCTATGAGGTGATGCACATGGAATGGGCTGAGAGCTGCAAGGTATAAGATACAGCACAGACTGTGGTAAGAAATAAGGTTTAGGTGAAAGCAGAGCAAAGATCATGAAGTGCCTATAGGCCTTGTACCTGCAGGCTAAATGGTTTGAAGATTTATTGTGTACACAAAGGGGCACTATGGACAAGCTTTAAGGAGGAGAGTAAAATCGTCTGTTTTGAGCTCAGGTCTCACCTTTAAGGGTGAGACTGTAAGCAGAAAGATCAGTTAGGAGTCCATGTGTGAAAGGCTATTTTTTTCAGGTGTACACAGCATCAAACATGAAGGTTGAAGTGACTAGAGGAAATGAAAGAAAGTCTGAGGCTAAGAGGATCAAAAGCACAAAGAAGGGTGTATAAGGCAGGTATTGAGGAGACAGTATCAAAGCTAAGGTCATAAATAAAATTGTGGGTGTGGTGATGAGAATGGAAGTGATTGGAAATGAAGAAATGAAAGCCAAGAGCATAGGTATTTTGTAATTGTGTTACATTGCTAAGAGAAACTTCAAGGATTCAAGTACTGAGTAATGCTCAAGTAATAACAGGAGAATATAAAGAGAAGAGAAACTCAGATATAAAGATATAAAATCATTAGCAGGTTGTTTTGATTTGTGAGCACATTCTGCCCTGATGAGAAAATATCTAGGACTAAAAATTAAGATGACAGGGTGATGGATGTAGCAAACCACGATGGCACATGTAACTATGTAACAAACCTGCACATTCTGCACATGTATCCCAGAATTTAAAGTATAAAAAAAGAATTTAAAAAATTAAGAAATCTGAGAAGAAACAGCAATGAGGTGTCCAGCTGACTCTACCCCATTCTCCTTTCTAAACCCTACACTCTCTCCCAATGCTATAGCTGCACTGGAGCACAGGGTAAAAATAACCCTTCCTTCATAACAGCTCCCATTTAGAAATGTCAACTTCTTTTCCACATGAGACACAAAAATGGCTTGAAGTTTTTAAAGGGAAAGGGAAAATTTTATCTTTGATACCAAGGTAAACAAAGAGTATCCTAGTAAACATATGTTTTCATACTGTTCTTAATGTTAAAGGAAAGTACTCAACTCTCATTCCAAGATGCTTAGTGCAATTTTCAGAACTTTGGAACTCTTAGTCTTTCTGCCATCCAGCATCCGTTTCCTAATCTGATTTCCCCATGAATTCCAGGTCTTCCTCATAAGTACTGGGTTCTATAGACTTCTACTCTACAGTTACTGTGACCTTCTTGTATTCTGCTTTGGTCTCTTCCTGGCAGGAAGGAACTGTTTCTCTAACGGAGTCCCAAAGACTCCCTCTCCCAGATGTAAATCCAGAATGTATTGTACAGTCCTTCCTTTATGTCACCTAAATATTTTGGAAGCTCCAAGGTCCTGACTTCCTAGTTCCACCTCATGCTATTTCTGCAACCCAGAATTAGTCACTTAATTCTATATTTTGGTTTCTTTAGGTATAAACTTGTGCCTACTAGTAGTACTAGCCTACAAGATTACTACAATCAAGCAAATTAATACTGCAAACATTTCACAACAGTGCCTGCACTAATAGTAATAATAGTATAATTCAATTATGTTATACATGATTATTTTTCCTCCATTGTGTAACAGATTTCCTCAAAACAGAGTCATGATCCAACTCATAGACAAACTCTGATTTTAGAGCAGTCCAGACTCTTTCTAGTTTTTGGTTTTTAATCTATGTTCTTTGGGGACACACTAGTGTCATTTTCATCCAGTGCTTGTCAATGCATGCTTCTCCAAAGGTCAGGAGTCTGTTCTTGTTCCCAATACAAAACTGTTTATTTTTGTATGTTTACCTTAGCTCATTTTCAGATTAAAGAAGAGAGCAGTGGCCTCAGCTCAGTGATTAATTACATGAACTTCTTACATGGCATTCGACCAGTATAAACCCATTCAGAGACAGGCGGGGTTCTTGTTGCAGCCTACTGAAGACTCTCTATTCTTCTCTCCTGAAGAGCAGTGGGAGAGACTAGTCCCATGGAGTGGAGGAACCACAGTGGGAGAGTGAGTGAGTTTGTGTTGCTGGGCTTCCCTGCTCCTGCGCCACTACAGGTACTATTGTTTGCCCTTTTGCTGCTGGCCTATGTACTGGTGCTGACTGAGAACACACTCATTATTATGGCAATTAGGAACCATTCCACCCTCCACAAGCCCATGTACTTCTTTCTAGCTAATATGTCCTTTCTGGAGATCTGGTACGTCACTGTCACTATTCCCAAGATGCTTGCTGGCTTTGTTGGGTCCAAACAGGATCATGGACAGCTAATCTCCTTTGAGGGCTGCATGACACAGCTCTACTTTTTCCTGGGCTTGGGCTGCACTGAGTGTGTCCTTCTTGCAGTTATGGCCTACGATCGCTATGTGGCCATCTGCCATCCACTCCACTACCCAGTCATAGTCAGTGGCCGGCTGTGTGTGCAGATGGCTGCTGGCTCTTGGGCTGGAGGTTTTGGCATCTCCATGGTCAAAGTTTTTCCTATTTCTCGTCTCTCTTACTATGGCCCCAACATCATCAACCACTTTTTCTGTGATGTCTCCCCATTGCTCAACCTCTCATGCACTGACATGTCCACAGCAGAGCTTATAGATTTTATACTGGCCATTTGTATTCTTCTAGGACCACTCTCTGTCACTGGGGCTTCCTACGTGGCCATTACTGGTGCTGTGATGCACATTCCTTCAGCTGCTGGACGCTATAAGGCCTTTTCTACTTGTGCCTCTCATCTCACTGTTGTGATAATCTTCTATGCAGCCAGTATCTTCATCTATGCCCGGCCAAAGGCACTCTCTGTTTTTGACACGAACAAGCTGGTCTCTGTACTCTATGCAGTCATTGTACCATTGCTCAATCCCATCATTTACTGCTTGCGCAACCAAGAGGTCAAGAGAGCCCTACGCCGTACTCTGCACCTGTACCAGGGCCAGGATGCTGACCCCAAGAAAACTAGCAGAAATATGTAGCAGGGATGTGTGAAATCTGATAAAACACTATTAAACTTGGGATCGATGTGTTCTATGAAGTCCAGTGGCGTTCTTAGGGCCTAAATTGGAGGCCAGAGTTTCAAAACCATCCTAAGGAACTAGGAATACTTGCTTGTAACCTGTCCAAGAGGAGAAGGTGGGGTAGGTTGCAAGCTAGAAAATGGGTTTCTGCAGAAGAGGGCCATAAAATGCAGGATAGAGCTTGGTCCACTATTGTCTGCCCCATTGTAATTTGCATAGACATGGTTCCAATCAAGGAATCACAGGCTTCATTATGGAAAAGCAACACAAGACTTTTTAATAAGATCTCTTCCAGCCACAGGCCACTGGCTGTAGCCTATTAGGTAGCAGCGCCCAGGCAGTAGTCATTCCAGTGCCTGTTACAGAGAGATAAGAAACTAGGAATTTTTGTATTTGAAATATATCACCTGATGAAACATAGCAGTTTCTAGGTTTATTTTCTAATTTACTGTGGTCAGTGTCCACATTGAACTGGTGGCTGAGAACAGTTGTTTCTTCAACACTTTGTCTCCCTGATTAGACTATAAGCGGTATGGAGACAGGATCAGATTTGCTTGCACATCATTTTATCACCATGGGCAGGAACAGTATCTAGTGCATGATGGCTATGAATACACACAATGAATGAATATAGTTTGGAGCGATGTAGGCAAGGCATGTGTGTCATGCTTATATGTGGGTTTGGCAGGTGCAGGAACTAAACCCCTCATACTTTACTAGTGTGCAGAGAGATCCAAATTGTCTCAGCCTTAACAGAAAAAATTTTGAAAATACATATTACAAATCCTAAAAATATTGCAACCATTCTGATTCAGAAAGATTTGTGCAGATAGACACTTACTTATAAATACAGAAACAAGGAAAGGAAATAAGCAAAATATGCTTAACTTTTGCAAACAGGGCACTGGTTAAGTAAATTGTAGCTCATAGAAAATGTATACATGGAAAACTATGCATAAATTGAAATAAAGTGATCTAAATAGAGTTAATAAAAGAAAAAATATTTTTCTAACTTCATAAAAATATGTTATATAACAGTGTCATAAGTATCAGCCATATTTGCTTGTTTAAACAAGACTAGAAGGAATTTGACTAAAATGTTGACTGTAGCTATGCTGGACTCCTTACTCCTGTAAATTGTATTCTGTGGCAAAGCATTGCCATCAAGATATTTATTTAAATAGTTTTGTCTCAGTGTATACTATACATAACTTTATTCATTTGGACAGGGAGATGGATACAGAGTATGTCAGTATGATTTTCAGAAATTTAGCTCCTTACCATCACCCAACAACCAGATCTCTGAAGACAATGATTCTATCTTCAGATACGGGATCCAACTGTTGCTCAAGATGTGGGATCTAACTTCATTGTTGTCTGTTACTTAATAAAGTTTACAAAAGGATACTACCAAGGATATCATGTGTTATTTGCTAGCCCACATTTATTAAAATTTTAATATAATATGCATATATATTTGTGTCAAAACAGTATAAGTATCTTGTAATAATTTCTAAAACGACTGGATATGAAGTTCATCGAATGTCCGCTGTCCAAGTGTCCCCACAGAAGAAGTTTCTGAAAAGGGGTTGTAATTGGTGATGGGAGAGTCCTCCTCTAGGCACTGTGATCACAGCTATGATATAAACTTCCCTTTTAGGTTAACTCCAGTTCATAGGAAATGAAAGCATAATGTTGCATTTCTTCACTGTGCTTTTCTTTTATTTTCCAAGCTTTTTAGTATAAAATGCTTTAAAACACCTCTAATTCTGATTTCAGGTGTTGGAATAGGGTTTAGGACAGTGTTCCTCATATATTCATCTTTCAATAAACCATGAATGAGTTTGAGTCTTGTGTATTATGGTGAGATTTACACCTCTCTAGACTTGAACTGAATTTTTAGTAAACATATGACCCTCAGGGCTCATATTTAAATTGAGGTCACAAAACCTCCTAAGCTTTTTCACATGAAGTATTGATTATCAGATTAAGTATTCCTCATCCTCCATTTATGTAACTGATTTTTCCCATAAACCTACATACAGAACTTTATTTTATCCATGTTTCATATGATCCTATTTGTTTTGAACATCTTTGTAATCTGCCAATCTTTCAAAGTATTGCTTATATAATACAAGTCTTGTATAATTCCCTTTTGCTTGTACAGTATCTAGAGAAGCTCCTAACCTCTTGCATTGGTACAAGAGGTGGGAGTACTGGATCCACCTGGGTTATTCAGATGGGAGTGCTATTCAAAGTGACTGCTAGGGCTGCTGGGGTCCTTTTAGCAGTGCCACTGAGTCTAGTAGCAAGGGCCTGGGCAAGTGGCAGGGGCCATAACCAATCATAGACATATGTATGGAGACCAGTAGTGAGCATACATCAAGCTACAGCACATATAAGAGCATATAAGGCTGCAGGAGTCATCCACAGGTGCCTGGACAGTGGTAAGGGCTTGTAGTAGGAGTCAGTCAGCTGCATGCACACACACAGCTATGGGATTAGCTGCAAGGCCCACGGCATCACCACCTGGGGCAGCTTTTGGTGAGAAGTGAGTGAAGGGTGACAGCTCAGCTCTGCAAGGGTGGAAACTACAGCACACTTAGTGACAAAAATTATGGGGGATCCTCTGTGAAGAAGGCGGCTGAGGTCCATGACTACAAACACTGTGGGGTCCTCAATAGTGAAAGCTGCAGAGGGTGTATGACAGCTGCAAACACTGTTGCTGTCCTGAACAACAAAAGTTGCTGGGGTCAGAACAGGTTACCTGGAACTGCAGAGGCTCCCCTTGCATCACAAATGCTGGTAGCCTCAACCCTTCTTCACTCCTAGCCATATCCAGATGTCTCAGCCATCCCAGTCTCACCAGCAAACTAGTGGGGTGGAACAGACGTGGGTCCTTCAGGCAGTGCTCCAAAATGGTGAGGGTGCTGGTTGGTTTCCCTGCTCTCCTCTTCTGTGAGTGAAACTCATGGAATGGGATGCCAACAAAATGATATTTTTACTAACCTTTCTGTGTAACTATTCTGATAATTTTTTGCTGCACTGAGTTGCTACACCTTTTAAAATGGACTCCTGACTTCTCCCAGAGCTACTTTCATGGATAGCTGTCTAATTATTGCGGGAGTCAAAGACAGAGATCTCCTACTCTGCCATCTAGCTGATATCACTCTCCTTATACTATAACTTTTCATGCTAATATAAATTATATAATATTGACAATATTATATTGACAAGGAAAACATTGTCAATTGTTGACAGTGGAAATATTGACAAGGAAAACATTGCTAACCCATTCAATGGATGAATAAATTAAGGAATAAAGACAAGCTTCTGAGGTCAATTGTCAAAAAAGTTAGTGAAATCCAGATTAGAAACCAAGTATTTTAATTGGTGTATAAAAGTTATTTTCCATAATACTACTTCCAAATTATCTTTCTTCCATGAGTCTGAAATAACATCTATTAGATGAAATTTTCCCCAAGTTCTTCAGTTAAAACAAATTTGTCCCTCGTTGGAGTTCTCAGAGCATTTTGTTTGTACCTCTCTTATGGCACATGTCACTTTCTATCTTAACTATACTAAATATTTCTTATTTTACTGAAAACATCATAGGCTCCCAAAATACAGGGATCAGGACATATGTGTTTATTCCAGGGAATGTATAGCACACTGCCCTATACATAGTACAAGATGAGTGAAAGCAGGGAGCATATTTTATATAAAGAATGAGAAAAAAAAATGAAAAAGACTGGATGAGGTGGCTCACACCTGTAATCCTAGCACTTTGGGAGGCCGAGTCAGGTGGATCACAAGGCCAGGAGATGGAGATCAACCTGGCTAACAAGGTGAAATCCCGTCTCTACTAAAAAATACAAAAAAATCAGCTGGGCGTGGTGGCAAGCACCTGTAGTCCCAGCTACTCAGGAGGATGAGGCAGGAGAATTGCTTGAACCTGGGAGGCAGAGGTTGCAGTGAGCCAAGATCACACCACTGTACTCCAGCCTGGGCGACAACAGTGGGACTCTGTCTCAAAAAAAAAAGTCTCTATTACCTTTAACCCACTTATGCTTCTTATTGTGGTTTCAGAGTCACTTGCTATATCACCTTGCATGTAAGTCTAAGAGAAAAGGACCACACCATACTCATAGGTACAAATAACATTCATTCAGGATTAAACAAGAATTTAGACATGAATGGTGATTCAGCTTCCCAGGTCCCCTGGACATATCTTGGCAGTACACACCAAGTTTCCCTAGAGCTAGGGAAGATAGTGTAAGTTGGTCCCTGGGGAGAAGACATGGGGAAAGAGTAGGCTAGAGCTGAATATATTATTCTGTCCCTTCTCATGTTTTCATGCCTTAGAGCTGCAATAACTACCATGTAGAGCAAGCAAGGGCCATACACACTTCTATAGAAAGTATACAAATCTGTAGACTAGTTTGCTTTCTCATGATCAGTGCAAATGTCTGAAGAAATTTGTATTCTCAGAGTAAGGACGGACAGACCATGATGAGTGGTAAGAGACACAAAGACAGATTGGCTGATTTCTGAAGAACACTCCAAAGAAGATGAGGAAGACCTTGGGAAAATAACTGGAGGTATCATTACTGAACAGATAAAGAGTATTTTGGTGAGGCAAATGGGAAATAAGATCTAGTACATCTTTACTCCAAGCTGGGGAAATTGGTGCAGCTCCAGATCTTCTGAATGTTGGACAAGTACCTAAGGGATATGTTGCTTGTTCTTGAAGTAGTCTTAAGAATTGATATTGTCTCTTGAGTACAAGTATGATCATAACTGTAAAAAAGAAGTCTTATGTATAATAAAGCGTTTTTCTTCCCCTAGGATACTGTAGGGAGCCCATAGTTCAAGACTTTGGATCTAAAACAAAGACATTAGAATGAGAGTGTTCTTTATCCTCACATGCTTCAAACTAGAGCATTCTAGAAGTACATTTGCATTAAAAAGTGGAGGAAAATGTGAAGGAAACATGGATATGTTTAAGCAATAAAAACAATTTATTAAAGTGTGAACTAGGAAAAAAGCATAAGTGGTCTATAATCCTGTTCTCCAGAAATCTGGGGTTATTTGATTCCCCAGAATATAACAGGAAAAGAGAGTAAAGAGAGAATGACTGTGTTTATGAATATATGTGAGTGAAAACATGTGAGCATATCTAAATAAGTAGACATGTATGGGTCTAATATGATATAATAACAATTCATGCTTGTAGGGAACAACTTTGGATCAAGTCCTATGTTAAAAGTCCTCCATGCATTCTCATATTTAATTATCACAACAGAATCTAGTAAGGTAGTTGTTATTATAGCTTTTCTCATTTTGCAGGAGAGGATATGGAATTATGTAATTGTTAAGTGATCTGTTTGGTATGACACAACTATTGTGAAATGAAAATAAGACTGAAATATTGTTCTGACTCTAAATCAGTGTTCTTAAATTCTATGCAGAGGTGAATTTTTGGTACACTGTGTGGCTGATGATGGAATTGTGGATTGTTACAAAAGTCCTGAAGAGTAGAAGCCTCTACATTGGTGATGCTTCCTACTGGGGCTAGATCATGAGTAAAGCTAGATACTCTCTGCTCCCAGAACAGTTTCTTTTCCCCAAGAAAAACATTTGATCAAAGGTATTGAATAACTAGGCCAGGAACTCTTTGCTAGTAAACTATGAGTAAAGTGCAGCTTGGAGGCTGGGAGTAAGGGACAATCTTTTCCCACCCAGCAAAGAGTCCTGAGCTCTGCCAGTGTGTGCTGCTATGGAAAAGAGACAGTGGTGCCAGTAATATGCATTTAACACCCCATCATTTATTCCTTCCCATGAGCTATGCCCAGAATCTCTCTAGTCCAGGGGAAGATCAGAGTGAACCCTGATTGACCTACCACTCTTTCCGTGCCAAGAGAAGAACAGAGTGGACGAGAAATTGTCAGAAAAAATGAACAATGGTCTGAATGCAGCACCTGAATTTATGCTTTAAGAATAGGGGACATTTAACAAAATCAATTAGTAAGCTAGTTGGTCTAGGTCACCAAAAAATGTCTGCCTTCCAGCATTACAAGATCTACCTATCCCTCAGTATTCATGTTCCTTCCTTCCTCTCCGTACCTTTCTGGACAAGAGCATGAAAAAAAATAGCTGATACTTAGAAACACGGACCTACCAAGTGAGTTAACACCAAGGCTCAGATATAATGTGCTCAGACATTAGGGATGTGTTTGTCATTAAAGTGTCCTGGGTATGCAAACAGTGGATGTTTCAAAGATAGGCAGTGTACAGATACATGCTTCCTGCCAGTGTAGACCAAGATAATCACTTCCTTCTCTCTCTGACCTATTTCCTGTGATTCCCAAAGCACCACAGGATTTATTAATCCACCTGTTAGTTCATATTCAATTAAAACATATGTGTTTCCCAGTCACTGTTCTAGGCATTTGGCTCACAGTCATGAAGGACAAGTTCTCGAGTTTTGGAAGTTTGCAGCGCAACAGGGAAAAAACTTGATGCATGTGAAGGCTGTTCACTGGGAAGAAAATGTTGATGATGCACTCGACCCAGTCCGTGTAGATGCCTCCTAAATGGAGTTATGAATCTTGAATCAGCAGATAAAGATCAGGGAGCGTGCAATAGGAATTGGAAAGAGAGTATGGAGAGCCGAGGAGGTCAGAGAGATGACAGTGTGCTTGGGGAGCAAAAACTAATCCAGTATGTCTGGAGCATGGACTACCACTTAGAGGGTCACAGGAGATGAAGTTGGAGAAATAGGTAAGGATCAAAATATGAAGTGCCTCCTGTATATGATAACTAAAACCTCTGCATTTTAATATGAAGTCAATGCAAGAGTCATTAAGAAATTTTCCAATAGTTACTATAATTTTAAAATTCCTCAGACTCTAAATAAACTATCCTAGTTCAAGGCCCAGGGATCACCCAAATATTAAACTTCTTAACTTTCTGACTTGATATTATCATTTATGTTTCCTTTCAGGTAAGAACAAATGTTTGTGCAGTGGGCTCCTAATGAAATGGATAACTGAAATCAACATGGGAGAGACAAATGGGTCTATGTTCATTCCCAAAGGAGCTAGGAATGATGTAAATATTGAGATTCCAATCATTGTCATCAAGTACTTGAGAGTTGGGATGGAAGTGCACTTAAAAAAGAATTAATGAAAATGTTTGCTTCACCTTTGAAGATGTGTTCCCATTAACATAAATTATTTTACGCATCTCATTCACAGGGAAGACTGAATTATTAACATACTTTTGACTTACGTTTCATGCCATAGTCATCTTCATTATTTGTAATGTTACAAGGAAAGACTCCAATGTTTTCAGTGCTTTTAATCATGCTGCAGGTAAACATTACTCTGGTCAGTGAGTTCATCCTGGTGGGCTTTCCCACTGCCCCATGGCTTCAGGTTCTGCTCTTCTTCCTCTTCCTTGTGGTCTACCTGTTAGTGGTAGTGGAGAATCTTGTCATCATGCTCACTATTTGGGTCACTAGCTCCCTCCATAAGCCAATGTACTATTTCCTGAGTAGCATGTCCTTTCTGGAGGTCTGGTATGTCTCTGTCACAGTCCCCAAGATGCTGGACGGATTCCTCCTGCAGAAACAGCGCATTTCCTTCACAGGTTGCATGACCCAGCTCTACTTCTTTATTTCACTTGCCTGCACAGAGTGTGTGCTCCTGGCAGCCATGGCTTATGACCGCTACGTGGCCATTTGCCACCCTCTTCGATACTCAGTCATCATGACCACAGGTTACTGTGGACAGCTGGTGGCTTTCTCTTACATGAGTGGTTTCATGATCTCTGTCATCAAGGTCTATTTCATTTCACATGTTGCTTTCTGTGGCTCCAATGTTATGAACCACTTTTTCTGTGATATCTCACCAGTCCTCAAACTGGCATGCAAAGACATGTCCACAGCTGAGCTAGTGGACTTTGCTTTAGCTATTGTCATTCTTGTGTTCCCTCTCATTACCACTGTCCTCTCCTATATCTACATTGTCTCCACCATTCTGCATATACCCTCCACCCAGGGAAGGAAGAAGGCCTTCTCCACCTGTGCATCTCACCTCACTGTAGTCATAATTTTTTACACAGCCATGATTTTTACATATGTTCGGCCCAGAGCTATTGCATCATTTAATTCCAACAAACTAATCTCAGCTGTGTATGCAGTCCTCACACCCATGCTAAATCCATTCATCTACTGCCTAAGGAACCAGGAAGTCAAGAATGCTATCAAAAAGACCTTGAGGGGTGGCTAATGTCTCCTGCTCCGCTGAGCCCTACTGCCTTATGGAGAAGACAGTATCCTATGCAGGATGCCATTCCCATGACATTTATCACAGTCCTATTGTTATTATCACTGATCTATAGGCCTGGATTCTGAAATAAATCACAACATGGGAAAAGTAAAAAAAATTAAAAGAGGAACAGAATACTTGATATATATTGCTTTAAGCATTAACTAGTATTAATATATATGTTAGTGATTATCAATTACTATTGATATTAATAATGTTGATCATTTTACAATCTTCTTCCAATATTTGCCTCCTAAGTCTATAATAGCTAATTTCTCATTACAAGAGTGAATCAATAGATTCACGAGAGATTAAATAATGATATTACTGTAACTTTTGCCATTGATTTGCATCTCAAGACACTTTCTTTAGTGCTGTTGAATTTTTGTGTCCCTCCATGCTATATCGTGACCCCCATCAGCAAACTAATGGAATATCATTCCATCAATATATGTCTGAGCTGAAATTCTCAATACCTTCCTGCAGTATAGGTCTACATAAAAATTAGGTGAAAAACAAATGCGAAATTTTTAAGACAAATGAGAGTATTAAATATCATTGAGGCATGTGCTGGCTAGATAATGAAATACAGTGTACCAGAGAAAATTCTATAAAATTTCATTAAATTGAGACTAAATATACAAAAAAAAAAAAAATCAGAAAGAGCCATTCCAACTGTATACCCTATCTCTTTTAAGTGGGAGTCCAAAATTTGTTTACCATTTTCAGCTAAGCCACCTTCAAAGTTATTTAAAATACCTGACTAGCAGTCCTCATATATTGCTCTTATAATATTACTCAACTACTTAAGAATTCTTGATTTGAATTAAATAGGACCTATTCATTATTTTTATTACTTTAGAATTATTCTAGCATTCATAAATCTTAATAACATCTTCTCTCCATCTATACCAGCCCAGCCTTATATTTTACTAATCACCAACATGAAACATTTATTCTGATGTTAGTCACTATATGTCATCAGTAATTATATCAGTCTTTCCTTACTTAATGTATCTATTTATTTATTGTTTCTTGTGTTCTATTCTATGCCTGGCACTGTGATTATATATGAGGATATAATGGTCAACAAAACAATACCAATAGACATAATTCTTCCAATCAATAGTTTAGAGATAAGTATGGAAGATAAAAACAATTATATTACAAGTTATAGCCTGAAGATACAGGAAAGGAAAAGTGTACCATGAAAGCAAATGGCAGGCAGATGGCTAGGATAGTCAGAGATATATTCTAGCCTAGCAGGAGAGGCATTTAGGCTAACACATGGAGCAATCAGACAGATGAAAAGTGGTAGGTAATAGTGAGGGTCGGGGGTTGCAGGGAGAGGAAAGGACAAAAATCATGAGAGACAACAGCACTCCAAAGACTGAAAGATGATTAACACATCTGCAGCATAAAGGGGCATGAAGAAAAAAGGGGTCACATGAGGAAATAGTTTCATCTTTACCAATAAAAATCTTGCAATTTCTGAATTTTATCTTATTAAGAAATTATGAATATACAATAAATTCTATAAAGGCATTTTTCAGTTTCTACAAATCCTAATCGTCAACCTCTAGTACTTCTACCAAATGAATGGTAGCCACTAATAAAGTGAGGCAGGGACAAGGTGAGTTGACTAAATATCTGGACTCCTCTACAGTACCTTTTGATTTCAAATAACAGATATCTATCATATTTATATGCTTGACTTCCTCACTATGTTGTGAGTTCCTTTAGAGCAGAAACTAACCTTACTCATCATTGTACCTACAATACCTACCACAGTGCCTGATAGGCCCTTGTACAGGTAACTGTTTCTCATTCCTAGTCCCCAGTTTTCTATTCTTTGCACACTCATTTAAGGAAGTGAGAAAAATTGATCCTGTGGACTGTATCCCCCTGGCTCTGTTGGCCTCTGGCTTCCAATTTGGTTGGGCCAAAGAGAAGCACTAGTAGGGGAACTGAAGGCTGCAATCAAAGGGAAGACAAGCGATTTACTCCCTGGCTGGTTCGGTTTCTGGAGCAATAGCTACAACTCCAGTAACAGAGGCACTCCTTCCAAGGATGCAGCTGCCACTGGGTTTCTGCACTGTTCATCCTTAAGTCACTCAATATCTCTTGCTGGTTGTTTTCACCTTGCCTGACCTCTGTTAATAGTTGTAACATTTAATTCTACTCAAAAACCTGTGCAGGAATTGCTTTCTGTTTCTTGCTCACCAGTATGCCATTTGATAAATATTAGTCAAATTGAAGCAAATCTCAGTGGTGATGCATGGAATAAATGTATCATTGTAAAAACTCAAGTGTTTATATTTTGAAATCAATAACATAAACAAAGCTCATTTTCTACTTAAATATGATATATGGTGGAATTGAATAAAATACAAAATGTTTACTCCACATTTAAATTTTCAAGTATTACTCCATAAATATAACTTTTACTTTTCTTCCATCCACATCAATGCCACTCACAAATTGAATTGATTGAGATGTCTGAGTTAACACAGTCAGAAAATGTAAACAGAAGTATTAAATATATTTTGCCTCAGTTTTCCTGCCATTTATTTTAAGACTCCCTGTGCCACTAGGAAGCAGTAAGTTCCTGTAGAACTAGTTTGATTAAGTTTATTACCCAGAAAACCACCCCTCTGCTTTTTCCCTTTTATGTTTCTCATTCTTTCATCAAAGCAAGTCACACTATATTTTATGATCCATAGAAGAATTTCTCTGATATCTTTTTCCAGGTGCTTCTAATCCACTCCTTCAGGTTCACTATCTTCCAACAATACCATATTTTAACCTTTAAACCCGCCTCATTGGAAATTGAGTAAGTAGGAAAATATTAGGAAAGTGGATGAGATTTGGGGGCAAATATTTAGCTTAAGACTAGAATTCTCAGCTGTTAGCTTCATAATTTTTGTAGGTTATTACAACTTCAGTTTCTTTGGACTTCAGTTTCCTCATTTGTAAAATGTGAGTTATAATATATCTACATTGAAAAGTTGGTATGAAGATTAAACGAGAATGAATATATGTGAAGGCACCTGGAACAGTGCTTGACACGTACTATTTTAAATTATTTAACAATGTACACAATAAGCACGATTGTTCATAGCATCTTTAAAGTACAGCTGAAGCGTCAGGTCTCCCATGGTGCTTTCCTTGTTTTTTACCCCCAGCTTCCAGCTTGTGCGGATTTAACCTCACATATATCAAGAAGAATCAATCTCTAGCTGCACTTAACTCCTGTTCAGTGTGACAATATCATGATTATAACACACTTCAGACTCTGCTTCTACTGATAATGATCCCAAAACATATATTATTTATACATTATATAAATTATATATTATATATTAATATGTTTATATATTATATGTTTATATATAATATATAATATATAATGTATATATAAAATGTGTTATATTTAATATATTATTTAAATTATATAATTATATGTTATATATATTTATATATTTTGTTATATATTGTGTAATATATAAAATATTTATATATTTTATATACATTATATATTATGTATAATATATAAAATATTTTATATAAATTTTACATTATATATAATACATATATTTTAGATTGTATGTTTCTTATAATACATGCATATGTTTGTGACTCACTCTTAAAACTCATCTCTATGTATGTGATGATCAATAACTATTTGGTGAAGAATTCCCTGTCTTAATAAATGTAACACTTTCAATCTATAGCCAAAGTGCTCATATCATCCAAATTTTTGGCAGAGTTCCAGTTGTAAATATTCTGTTCTGACTCTTCCAATTTTTAATTATATAACTGAAGCAAATAACATATCAGTTTTAATTATTTCTAACATGCTGAAGCCAGAAAGCTTAAAATTATAGTTCTAAGGCTTTTATTTGTGTTTAGGTTACCCTCTGGTTAACTTACATGAGACATTTAAAAATTTTGTTTTTAATTTGTAAAAATAATTGTATATATTTATATAAGTAAATGTGCTGTTTTGATATATGTTTACAAGGTGGAATGATTAAATGATGGATGGCTAATAATTCCATCACCTCACATACTTAACATTTTTTGTAATGAAAACATTTTAAATTGCAATTTTGAAATATACAATGCATTATTATTTTATTTATTTATTTATTTATTGACACTGAGTTTTACTCATCATCCAGGCTGGAGTGCTATGGCGCAATCTTGGCTCACTACAACCTCTGCCTCCTGGGTTCAAGCAATTCTCCTACCTCAGCCTCCTGAGTAGCTGGGATTACAGGTGCCCATCATCATGTCTGACTAATTTTTGTATTTTTTTTTCCAGTAGAGATGGCCAGGCTGGTCTCGAACTATTGACCTCAGAGGATCTGCCTGCCTTGGCCTCCCGAACTGCTGGGATTATAGTTGTGAACCACCATGGCTGACTGCATTATTTATTGTAGTCATCTTCCTGTGCAATAGATCACTAAAGCTTATTCTTCCACCAATTAAGCCTTATAAAACAGGGAAATTATTTCATTTATGGCAACACCCATAAATCTAAAAGACATCCTGTTAAGTGAAAAAAAGCCAGGCACAGAAAGACAAATATCATATGACCTCACTTATATGTGGAATCTAAAAACGTTATATGAGACTTTGATTCACACGCATCACAGGCAGAGGGAAGCAGGGAGTAGGGCATGCATTTCACTGAGGTGGATTACAGCCAGAGGTCTGAAGCCAGCAGCTTCTGACTCATCAGTCCTATAGAGGAAGCAGCAGCAACAGTAACTTGCTCTACTGGGACGGGATAAAAAGTTCTGGAGCTGAAAGTTGTTCCTGGGGCTCAGTCTAAAGCATTCTTCTCCAGTCCTTTTAATAATTTTAAAAGAACCATTCCCTTTCTGCTTAAACTACCTAAAATGGATTCCATTATGTGTAACATAACATTAACTAATAGTCAACATAAGAAAATTATTACATGTTCTGAAACTTGATTTTCTTGTTTGAAAACTGGGAGTAGTAATAACATTTTATAGAATTCCTGGAAGAGTTAAGTTAGATAACACATGTGACATCTTTAGCACAGAGCAGGCACACAATGTATTAACATAAGTCTCCATTTTGTATAGAGTTCATCTTATGTATACATAGATATCCTTATGGCCTTACCCATGGCCATCTCCACCTTTTTAAAAAAAAGGTGACCTTGGTCATCTGATTGACTATGGAGCGTTAAGGCAAAGGAATTACACCTTATAATAATTTAAAGATTTCTGGTTTAAGAGATTAAACAGGTAGTTTTACTAGTCCCCAAAGGACCTGGAATATCCTAGAGTTACAATGTTTCAGTTATTAATAACCAAGTTAACCAAATCAGTAAACCTTATGAATATTGAAAAGCAGAGTTCTTTATAAGCATAACATGCAATAATATGAGATGAACCCCTAAATTAATTCTAAAAATTACAAGGTAATTATAGTAATAACTATGTTTTTGTGAATTTTAACATTATTTCACCTACTTTTATTTTAAATAAGGGCTATTAATGGAATGAACAAATTAACATACTATTTACGACTATGTGTTTTATAAAAGTAAATTCAAAATGTTTTAAAATGTTCCTGCTCATAAATGTTAGTGCAAAAAATGTTTAAATGAATACTGTGAGCATGGTACCAAAATTTTTCTTATCAATGTATTTATGTTTGTTACTCTTCTCTCTAGTAACATTTGACAGATAACTAAGAAAATCTCTAAATATTGCATAATAATCTTCAGCTGCTGCCATCTCACTTGTTTTTAAAGAGTAACGTATAAGAGGAAATGTTGTAGGTGAAGACACATTTTGTTATACATTAGATTTATGTCTTCAGTCTTCTCACTGGTGACAAGGCCTTGACCAGATCTGAGACACAAGATCATTTCTTGCTCCCCTGGCCTATTTCCTAGACCTTGAAAAGACTAAATGATATTATTATACTTTCCTTCAGAACCACAGTCTAATCAAGGATCTCTTCTTATCATTCTGATGGTAACAAGCTACATGGAAAGATTAAGTTAGGGGAAACAGAACGTTGCAATCTAGTTAGAGGAAACAGAATGTTGCAATCTAGTTTAGAGGGCAAATGCCATCAGCTCCCTGCTCCATGTATACTTCATCTTGTCTTCCACTCTCCTTTGCTTTGGATTCTGGAGCAGATTTCCTCTTGGATAGCTAAGGATCGATATTTCTCCCAAACCTCTTCCTCAGGTTATTCTCAGTGACTATTCACATAAGACAGGAAAAAGAGAAGCAATGTAAAACAATTCAAAAGGAAAAGCCAAGAGAAAAGAATTTGCCTTAAAAAATAAAAGAGCCAAAATTGAGCTACACGAAAGATAGAACTCTTAAGTTTGCTTTACCCAACAAAACTAGATTCCCTAGCCGTATGTACAATTCTGTATCTTTGAGTCTTGGGTGGAGAGAGTGAAGATAAGATTTTGCTTTTCTCTCGTGTTTAATATGCTCTATCAACACTGTTAAATCATTATTTTCTGTACTTTGATCCTCTCACCAGCATTCTCCCCAAATAGTATTAATATCTTAAAGAAACAGATCATGTGTAATAGTTATTTCCCCAGAGAGAGTAAAGAAAATTGAGAATCAGGACTAGGATTAGAATTAGTCAACAGGCTGATTTGTCATGAACCTGGTGCCGCCCTTCTCTGTTTCTCCATCTGATAATCATTTAGTATTTTCTCTGCTGATCTACCGAGATCACTAGGGAAATTTCTCTAACTTCTGTGTTACTATTGTGCTTGAAAATCCTGTAGCTTTTATGAATCAGATGCCTAAGGATGTGTCTTTTCAAGAGCAGTCGCCCCTGCTGAGCAGTGTGCCCACTGTACCCTGAACTCATCCAGCTCTGGGTACTGTCTGGGTGAGACTGTGCAAGGAATCAATACACAAAGCCAGCCCAGGTTCTTGGCAGAGAAACAGATCAGGAACGAGAGTGAGAGGAGACTGGGAAGAGGCACACAGTGAAAAGACACAGAGTCAAGAAGCACACACAAACAGAAGGATCACTCCCATCTTACTTCCCAGAAGTAACCTATGAATTTTGGATTTAAAAGCTTTACCACATCTACAAATTGAAGTAATGTTTCTTTTTCTTTAAATTAATAGCAGAATAAATTTTCATTTCCTTATAATCATCTGGACTCCACAGTCTTTCCCAGGCAAGGAAAATCATAAAGTCATGGAACTTATGAACGTCATAGAACAGATTTTCAGGATTTGGTTTAGGCTATTCCAAGGCCCTTTAAAAGCTTTCTTTTTCCTTTTCCCTTTTTGTGATATTTTTGCCACTCCTTTCAGGTGGAGAGGCAAAGACTCATGATGTGGTGTGGGCCATGTTCTCTGAGCCACCTTCCCACATATCTGACCACTGGACAAGTGAACCAAGATCTTCAAGACAGAGTCAACCAAGACGATCTAATCCACCAAGTTCCTGAAGAGAAATAAACACAATTCAGTATTGTGAAACTTCTGGTTTTAATTAAACATCACAAATCATTTACTTACTGAGTGACAAACACAGATCAGAAAGTCTAAATATTAGAGATAAAAGGATAGGCCAGAAATAGGATAAAATTTGTATTTTCAAGGAGTTCACAAATCTAACAGTAATAATATGTAAGAAAAATGACACATGTTATTATGATATGATGTCATAAGGTCCAGAATATTATAAAACCAGAGGTGGCACTGAATAACTAGTTACGGGTAATGGACAAGAGGTGACTGATGGAAGAAACTTGTTAGGCATGGTTTGAAAGAAAGAATGAAGTCTGAATAGGTACTTGCTGGGTGACAAGATTTATAAGGAATTTCAGGTAGAGGACAGAGTATGTACAACTGCACAGAGTTTTAAAGGTGAATGTTGCACTGAAGAACTGCAAATTTTTTAGTGTGGCTTAAGCTTCATTTGAGTATCTGCCAAAGGCAGAAGATTAGGATATAGAGGAATGTGAGGTGAGCTCATGAGGGACCCACTATACAATATAAGGGGGTCAGACTTACAGGAAGCCACTGAAGGATTTAAACTGAAGAATCGCATGTTCACATTTATATTTTAGCGAGGTCACTGAGTCTGGAGATGGTAATACTATTTAGTATCTATAAGTGTTGTCTTAAATAGACAGTTGACTTTTTTTTCACCCTCTGCATAAGTCCCAGCTCCTTGCGGTGCATATCCACTATTTCTCTGCTAACACTTGGACTTTGGATTTTCCTTTCAAGCCTACTTTCCACCCTAATTAAATAACCTTCCTTCCTTTATTTTCATGATTCTCCTATTTCTCATAAAACTTCCTCTTCCTTCTTGAGAAAACCTACTTCACACCTGTAACATCTTCTGAGTAATCCATATCAATTCTATTCCTTTGACTCAGCAAGTGAGACTCCTTCTCAGGATGAGCTAAGCCTCTATTCCTAAAAAAGACTTTCAAAGTTAGGAGATGGGTGGAACACACCTAGTCAGCGTGGAAGCTTCCCCCGACACTAAATTGACTTCTGATCCTAGACTGCGGCATCAGAATTCAGTGTACAGTGTGTGGGGGGGGAGGGGGAAGCTATGTAGATTCAGACTCCAGACACATACAGTGTTTCCAGTAAGGGTGGGCCAAGAGCATCACAAGTATCAGTGGGCCTTGAGTTCTATAGACTTGGGTGGCAAGTTGCCCATGGAAAATGACTAGACAAATAAAGTTTAGGAACTTTAATCATGAAAGCTCAGTTGGGGTGTAAAGGCTAAATTCAGGGGTGAGGAGGTTGGACATAAAAGCTTTGAACAAAAGAAAAATTGCTTTCATTATAAGGATCAAAACAAGGGATCGGGAGAGTGGGTGAGGTGGGAAAGAGCAGACTATGGATACACAAATTTGATGTGGGTACTGGAAGTGTGGCAATGGGCAGAGACAGAGGTAGGATTATTGCATAGTAGAAAGTGTATAGATTTT
Source organism: Cebus imitator (assembly GCF_001604975.1). Classification (NCBI taxonomy): domain Eukaryota; kingdom Metazoa; phylum Chordata; class Mammalia; order Primates; family Cebidae; genus Cebus; species Cebus imitator. Next base: position 727,513 of record NW_016107685.1, read on the forward strand.
GGAGATAGGCAGTCTTAAGTTATCATTCAATTTCTGACACTTTTTTTTTTTGAGACAGAATCTCACTCTTACTGCCCAGGCCGGAGTGCAATGGCATGATCTCAGCTCACTGCAACCTCCGCCTCCCAGGTTCAAGCAATTCTCCTGCCTCAGCCTCCCAAGTAGCTGGGATTACAGACCCCCACCACCATGCCCAGCTACTTTTGTATTTTTAGTAGAGACGGGTTTTCACCATGATGGCCAGGCTGGTCTAGAACTCTTGACCTCGGGTGATCTGCCCACCTCAGCCTCCAAAAGTGACTACAGGCGTAAGCCTGTGCGCCTGGCCCTGACACTTTTTATTTGTGTAAATTTAGTTGAACTATTTTGCTATTATCTATAATATATGATGATTAATATTTAACTTCTCAGGTTATTGTTAGAGTTCAGTGACATTTCTTTGGAAAGAACTTACAACAAAATCTGTCCTGTGATAAAGGCCAGTAAATAATGACTATTATTATTATTGAACAGACTATATGGGTTTGAGTATAGCAGAGGCAGAGATGGGCAATGACGGTGAAGGCAAAGTAGGAAAACTGGATGAGTTTTCAGTGGGGATAAAGTGTAGGACAGCAGTCCCATGTGTCTCTCTCTCATTCATCTATCCAGAATACTGGAATGTAGGCACACATCTAGGTAATGTCCTAAGCTATATAGTCGTATGAGTCTACTCAAAGTTTCAAGAACAAAATATAAACTTTAAAAATTAAGGGAGCTCAGGCTAATATTAGAGACCATGAAATTGGGATTCATCTCATTTTCCACAGGAAACCAATACGACAAGAGCTATTCTGCCAGATATTGCAGGACTCAGTGTGTGGGAAATGGGGAGAATTAGTAGAAGGTTACAGAAAAACATGTGAAATAAAAGGGTCAATCATATATAACCTCAACCTCCAGCCTTGTCTCTGTCCATTTCTGTCATCCACAACACCAAGTCTTTTGAATGAAGATGCAAGTCATGCCATCATTAACTTTTCATCTCTCTACTTTGTACCTTTGCATTTTTTATTTTCTCTCCCTGAAGTTATCTCCCCTCCAAAACTCTGCAATGCTTCATTCAGTGCACATGACACCTCCTTAGTGAAGGCTTTCGGGGCTTCCCAACGGAAAGAATTAATCTCTACCCTCAGTTTTCTATTGAAATATTTAGTACAGTATAATTCTCCTTTTGTGTGTGTGTCTCCTTGGCTAAACAGCTCCAGTATATATTTGTCTTGGTGTTTTCTAAGCTTGGAACTACCTGGCCCATGGTAGGATTAAAGGTGTAGGGGATGGGATGAGGGGAGAGGTCAAGGATTGCTATCACTTCTCTGGAAATATTGAGGTATTTCCCATGGGAAACAAACATTTTTAACATGGGAAATACCTCAATATTTCCAGAGAAGTGATAGCAATAGAAAGTAAGCAGTGGAAAGAAAGGGAAGAGAGGGGTTAATTGACAGTAGAATGTTGTTAAACAGATACAAAAATATGATCAGTAAAGAATAAGAGAAATTATTTTTAGAGAGATAATTTATTGACCATTTTAAAAATTGTAGGAAACAAAAGATAATAAAAAAAGAAAAAAAATTGTAGGAAACAATTCCATATAGAAGAATGTACCAAATTCATTCTTAAAACGTTAACAAGATTAAGATGTTTTAAGAATCCTTAAGACATAAATAAGATTACACAACTGCTCAAAACTTTCCAAAGTCTCCAATTAACTAGTAAAAGCCAATGAAATTACAACTGCTTAGAGGGACCATGATATCCTGTTCCTCATCACCTCTTCCACCCCTTACTTCTATTCATTTCTTCCCCTTCACTAACTCTGCTCTAATCATACTGGACTGCTTGCTGTTCTTCACATTGTGCCTTACCTTGGAGTCTTTAAACTGACTACTGTATTCCTTTTGTCTGGAAATCTCTTCCATCAGACAGCCAGATAGCTAAAGCCTTTGCCTTCATCATGACTGCTCAGTGGGGCCTCTTCCTATCATTCTGTTTAAAATATCAACCTGTTGCTACTACCTGGACTCCTGATTTTCCTTTCCTTGGTCTAATTATGTTTCCTATAGAACTTATCAATTCCTACATGGACATCCTTAGTTTATTTTGTTTATTTGCCTGACTCCCTTCACTAGGATGTTACTACTTGAGATTAGGGCTTTTTGCCTACTTTTGTCTGTTTTGTCAACTGAGCTATTCCAAATGACATTCAGAATAGACATATCATATAGGTGCTCAATGACTGTGGCTAGAATAAATTTAACATACAGAAAGAGAATGATACCTGATACATGAGTTTCCTAAGAAATGGGATCAAGAGTAGATGGAGATAAGAAGTAAGAAGAGATAAGATGGAGGGTGAACATTAATGATTTGGTAGTGGGAAGTTGAATAAAATCCAATCTGATACCCTCATTTATCTTCATAAAATAAGAGGTGATATTGTAAGAGTTGGGAGATGGAGTGGGATTGGAGACTGAAGATCAAAGTCAAGAATCTTTGGGAGAAGTGGAAAGTTAATTTACTGAAAACACATTGCAGGACAGCAGTATTATAGCCATTTTTTGTAACCCAACTGAGCTTACGACCATAAATGTATGGTGGTATCATATGTCCTCTTGTGTGATTTTTGTCCAGCAAGGCACAGCTGTTGGGGAGCAGATAAGAAGTCCTACTGCTTTCTTAAAGGCCACTGCTGCAGGCAGTGTTAGGTCCTCCCTCCAATAGGCTACCTGAACATAAATCTTTCTTGTGGCTGTAACACATTGCACTGTAATGCCTTACTTATGTGTCTCTTCCTCAAGATTTTGGATGGAAAAATCTGACTTTTTCATCATTAGGTTTTCAATATTCCAGTGTGGGGCCAAGGCCCCAAATAAGTATTCACTAGATCTTTATCATAATCACTACTGATGCTAAAATTTCTCTATTTGATTTGCAGCATTTTTCAGTATTATAGCTTTTTTTCACTCATAAGTGGATTGAAATTTAGACATGTTAAAGTTTGCTTCAGATTATAAGGGTAATAAGTGATATATCATGGACTAGAATTATGCTCCTTTTGTCAATGTTGAGTCTTTTGCTATGTTACTCTTACATTATCTATGACTCCTGAAAGATCAGACATGACTGAGTCTGCATTCACATATAAAAATTCCTTCACATCCTTGTTGGGATATTGTTTGGTTTTAGACTATGTGCTTCTATACTACATTACACATTCTGAGCAAAACTTACCTTTCTGACAGAGTTGTTAAAACTGACTAAAGGATAATTCTTCTTAGTGGAGAAAGAAATCATGTCATTACTTTTAGCCTAAACACTGTATATTTCCAATGATATGTGCCATTTTCCTTTAATCAAAAAAGTGTCCTGGGCCATGGCTCTGACAGGGCACTAAAAATAGTATAGAATGCTTTGATTTGAATTATGTAATTTTTTTATCCCAATCCTAGAATTATCTTTTTGTCAAAAGAGAGCAGTTTCTGCTGTATGTATATCTGCTTAAAAACCTTTACTAATAGAGAAATACAAATCAAAACTACATTGAGATACCATCTCACGCCAGTTAGAATGGCGATCATTAAAAAATCTGGAAACGAATCTCCTATCCAGCCAAACTAAGCTTCATAAGTGAAGGAAAAATGAAATCCTTTGGGCACATGCAAGTACTCAGAGATTTCGTCACCACCAGACCAGCTCTACAAGAGCTCCTGAAAGAGGTTCTACACATATAAAGGAACAACAAGTACCAGCTCAACTAAAGGGCAAAACAGCCA